>NC_139805.1:36436347-36468847 GCF_963457635.1 Microchirus variegatus
ACTATACTATGTCGTCCAAAATCTGATATTTTTTTTGAATTTTTTTTTAGCCCAAAATGTGACCAAAACTTCATACTATACTATGTCATCGACCTCAATGTCATACTACACTATTTCGTCCAAAATCTGACCATTTTTTTGAAAAATAAAATTTGGTCCAAAATTTGACAAAAAGGTCATACTATACTATGTCGTCCAAAATCTGATAATTTTTAGAATTTTTTTTTTTGCCCAAAATGTGACCAAAACGTCATACTATACTATGTCATCGACCTCAACGTCATACTGCACTATTTCGTCCAAAATCTGACAATTAAAAAAAAAAAAAAAATTTGGTCCAAAATTTGACAAAAAGGTCATACTATACTATGTCGTCCAAAATCTGATAATTTTTTAGAATTTTTTTTTTTGCCCAAAATGTGACCAAAACGTCATACCATACTATGTCATCGACCTCAACGTCATACTGCACTATTTCGTCCAAAATCTGACAATTAAAAAAAAAAAAAAATTTGGTCCAAAATTTGACAAAAAGGTCATACTATACTATGTCGTCCAAAATCTGATAATTTTTTAGAATTTTCTTTTTAGCCCAAAATGTGACCAAAACTTCATACTATACTATGTCATCGACCTCAATGTCATACTACACTATTTCGTCCAAAATCTGACCATTTTTTTGAAAAATAAAATTTGGTCCAAAATTTGACAAAAAGGTCATACTATACTATGTCGTCCAAAATCTGATAATTTTTTCGAATTTTTTTTTTGGCCCAAAATGTGACCAAAACGTCATACTATACCATGTCATCAAATTTTATTTTTTGAAAAATAAAATTTGGTCCAAAATTTGACAAAAAGGTCATACTATACCATGTCATCGACCTCAATGTCATACTACACTATTTCGTCCAAAATCTGACCATTTTTTTGTAAAATCATTTTCGGTCCAAAATTTGACAAAAATGTCATACTATACTATGTCGTCCAAAATCAGATATTTTTTTGAATTTTTTTTTAGCCAAAAATGTGACCAAAACGTCATACTATACCCATGTCATCGACCTCAATGTCATACTACACTATTTCGTCTAAAATCTGACCATTTTTTTGTAAAATCAATTTCAGTCCAAAATTTGACAAAAAGGTCATACTATACTATGTCGTCTAAAATCTGATATTTCTTTGAAATTTTTTTTTTGCCAAAAATGTGACCAAAACGTCATACAATACTATGTCATCGACCTCAATGTCATACTACACTATTTCGTCCCAAATCTGACCATTTTTTTGAAAAATAAAATTTGGTCCAAAATTTGACAAAAAGGTCATACTATACTATGTCGTCCAAAATCAGATATTTTTTTAGAAATTTTTTTTTAGCCAAAAATGTGACCAAAACGTCATACTATACCATGTCATCGACCTCAATGTCATACTACACTATTTCGTCCAAAATCTGACCATTTTTTTGTAAAATCAATTTCGGTCCAAAATTTGACAAAAAGGTCATACTATACTATGTCGTCTAAAATCTGATATTTCTTTGAAATTTTTTTTTTGGCCAAAAATGTGACCCAAACGTCATACTATACCATGTCATCGACCTCAATGTCATACTACACTATTCCGTCCAAAATCTGACAATTAAAAAAAAAAAAAATTTGGTCCAAAATTTGACAAAAAGGTCATACTATACTATGTCGTCCAAAATCTGATAATTTTTTCGAATTTTTTTTTTTGCCCAAAATGTGACCAAAACGTCATACTATACCATGTCATCGACCTCAATGTCATACTACACTATTCCGTCCAAAATCTGACAATTTTTTTGTAAATCAATTTCGGTCCAAAATTTGACAAAAATGTCATACTATACTATGTCGTCCAAAATCAGATATTTTATTAGAAATTTTTTTTTAGCCAAAAATGTGACCAAAACGTCATACTATACCATGTCATCGACCTCAATGTCATACTACACTATTTCGTCCAAAATCTGACCATTTTTTTGTAAAATCAATTTCGGTCCAAAATTTGACAAAAAGGTCATACTATACTATGTCGTCTAAAATCTGATATTTCTTTGAAATTTTTTTTTTGGCCAAAAATGTGACCAAAACGTCATACCATACTATGTCATCGACCTCAATGTCATACTGCACTATTTCGTCCAAAATCTGACAATTAAAAAAAAATAAAAATTTGGTCCAAAATTTGACAAAAAGGTCATACTATACTATGTCGTCCAAAATCTGATAATTTTTTAGAATTTTCTTTTTATCCCAAAATGTGACCAAAACTTCATACTATACTATGTCATCGACCTCAATGTCATACTACACTATTTCGTCCAAAATCTGACCATTTTTTTGAAAAATAAAATTTGGTCCAAAATTTGACAAAAAGGTCATACTATACTATGTCGTCCAAAATCTGATAATTTTTTCGAATTTTTTTTTTTGCCCAAAATGTGACCAAAACGTCATACTATACCATGTCATCGACCTCAATGTCATACTACACTATTCCGTCCAAAATCTGACAATTTTTTTGTAAATCAATTTCGGTCCAAAATTTGACAAAAATGTCATACTATACTATGTCGTCCAAAATCTGATAATTTTTTAGAATTTTCTTTTTAGCCCAAAATGTGACCAAAACTTCATACTATACTATGTCATCGACCTCATTGTCATACTACACTATTTCGTCCAAAATCTGACCATTTTTTTGAAAAAAAAAGTTTGGTCCAAAATTTGACAAAAACGTCATATATAGTATGTTGTCCAAAATTTGACAAATAATGTCATACTATACTATGTCATCCAAAATTTGACAATTAAAAAAAAAAAAAAAAAGTTTGGTCCAAAATTTTAAAAAACGTCATACTAAACTGTGTCGTACAACATTTTACAAAAATGTCATACTATACTATGTCGTCCAAAATTTCACAAATAAGTCATAGTATAGCATGTTGGCAAAAATTTGACAAAAATTGTAAAAAAAATGTGTCCACATTTCAATCTCATAATTTTTAAAATGTTCCCTTACATTAAAGATTATTATTGTTTGTCTTTCCTGGATTTTAAGGCATTTTTTATGATGAAGAAAGTGAGGTTAAATTGTTGTAATGCTGATGGGACTGTATTATATATCTTTATATAACTTTAACAGTTTTTAACACGTGTGGAGAAAAAAAAACATCTCTTCACCTGAACTTGGTTGCTTGTGTTTCCACGGTGACGGAGAAGCCCAGCACTCCTGAGGTGTTCCTGCAGGTGGGATACACCTGGTACCTGGAGGTCATAGGAGCAGTGAGAATGGTTTATGCTTCATAAAAGGACAGTCACCATTTCTTTGATTATTAACGTGTATACTCACCCCAGAGTCTCCTTTGTCCTGAGGAAGTCAAAGCAGGGCTCCTCCATGTGCATCTGTCAAAATAAAAGCATGAAGGCGGAGTGAACATGAATTATGAATGTGGTTCAGATGTGAACTGCATGTATAAAAGCTGTAAATGACACAAGAGTAAATGAGTCATAAATAAATGACAGAGTGAACACATGAACACATACTGTAGTACGTCGTCCACTATGTGACAATTTTTGGTAAAAAAATGTTTTGGTCCAAAATTTAAAAAAAAAGTCATACTATACTATGTCGTCCAAAATTTGACAAATTCTTTGAAAAAAAAATGTTGGTCCAAAATTTGACAAAAACGTCATACTATACTATGTTGTCCAAAATTTGACATAAAAAGTCATACTCATACTGTAGTATGTCGTCCAACATTTGAAAAAAAAATGTTGAGAAAAAAAAAATTTTGGTCCAAAATTTGACAAAAAAAACCTCACACTATACTACTATGTTGTCCAAAATTTGACAAAAATGTCATACTATACTATGTCGTTCAACATTTGACAATTTTTGGGGAAAAAAACGTTGGTCCAAAATTTGACAAAAACATCATACTATACTATGTCGTCCAAAATCAGAAAAAAAAATTAGAATTTTTTTTTTGAGCCCAAAATGTGACCAAAACGTCATACTTAACTTTGTCATCGACCTTAATGTCATACTACACTATTTTGTCCAAAATCTGACCATTTTAAAAAAAAAATCAATTTTGGTCCAAAATTTGACAAAATTTTGTCACCGACCTCAATGTCGTCCAAAATTTTACAAAAACGTCATACTATACTATGTCGTTCAACATTTGACAATTTTTGGGGAAATAAATGTTTTGGTCCAAAATTTGACAAAAACGTCATACTATACTATGTTGTCCAAAATTTGACAAAAACGTCATACTATACTATGTTGTCCAAAATTTGACAAAAACGTCATACTATACTATGTCGTCCAACATTTGACAATTTTTGGGAAAAAAATGTTTTGGTCCAAAATTTGATAAAAACGTCATACTATACTATGTCATCCAAAAGGTGACAATTTTTTTGAAAAAATGTGTTTGGTCCAAAATTTGACATAAAAGGAAAAAAAAAATGTGTCCAGAATTTGACACTGAAGTCATAGGTAAGTATGTTAGTATGTACACTCACCACCATCAGCTCCATCAGTGCATGTTGTCTGAGATTCTTCAGCCCCGACTGGAACACAGTTGACATTCATTCAGATTCAGATTTAGAGTCATAAACAACAGCAGAAAAGACGGCACGATGAAACGAGATGAGACAAAAACAACATAAAAAGCTAAAGCTAAGACACAATATAAAGCACCGTCTCCGCTCACCTGGTAGTAGACGGTGACTTCAGAGTTAGCATCTCCCTTGTTGAGAGACTTGACTTTACAGAGGTGACTTTTCTGAGGCAGCTCCACCACCCGGAAGGAGACGGGGACCTCTGTGGACAGAGGCTGGTACTGCAGCTTCCTGCACAGAAACACAGTCACACAGAGGCGCAAAAGGGCATTTTTGCTCCAAAAAAATGTATTGTTAATTTTCAAAATTGACTGTGTAAAGATGATATTGAACAGTAATTTAGTTTAAATGTTACACTTTTAAACATTTGTTACAAGACAGAAATTTACCTTTGACTTTAAATAATAATAATAAAAAAATACACAGAAAGTGCATTTACTATGTGTAATAAGTGATACTCACTGGACAAAGTACTGCAGAAACTCCTTGGACTCCTGTTGGAGGAAACAAACAAACATTAATTATTGAGGCTGCAATGGATCTATGGCTATGGATCTACATCTAAATGACGTCTTGTTTTCTTTACAAACCAAAATAAATCAGTTCGAATGATTTGTTTGTTATATGGAGCAAATAAAAACTAAAATATTCTGATTTAAGCTGAAAAATCTGAGAATTTGTCATATTTGGTCAAATGTTTTTTTGTCAAAATTTGACAAAAAGGTAAAAAAAAAAATCTAAATTTGACAAAAATTAAAGATTTGACAAAAAAGTAGAAAAAACACAAAAAAAAGTCATACTTTAGTATGTCGTCCAAAATGTACTGTAAGTACCACGGTTATATTTTCTGTGCATAAACATTAACATTCTCTCACCGCGCTGGTGAAGTTCCCCTGCACCAGACCCTCGGTGTAAAGCTCCGCCTTCATCCCGGCGACAAAGGTCATGAGGTCGTCGACGGTCAGGCCCTTCGTGACAGCCTGATACTTCTGAATGACAGACCAGCGACAGTGTTCCAGGATCAGCAGACGAATATCCCTACAGATCAGGAGAGAGCGTCAGTCCTGAAAGGTTCAGTTACCAGAAAGAGGTCAATGTTCCTGGTTGGTTTGACTAAGCTATTAGCTTAGCTTAACTTGGGGAAACCGGGAACCTGGCTCTGTCCAACATGAACAACATCAACCTACCAGAGTGATCAGTAGAGGTGTGCATTTCTCTCTGTCGCCAGACAGTTGTAATTCAGTCTGTTGGTGGATGTGTGGAACGGCTCACTATTTTGCAGTTAAGTTTATTGGTGGATATAGAGAATAGCTCATTGTTTGGCGCTCAGTGTGTTGTTGGATTTGTGGAACAGCTCATTTTAGGCCATCTTCATGTCTCTTCACGTCAACGTTCAAGTCTGTTGGTGGATGGGTCGAACAGCTCACTATTTTGCGGTTAAGAATCTTGGCGGCTATAGAGAACAGCTCATATCTTGGCGCTCAGTGCGTTGTTGGATTTGTGGAACAGCTCATTTCAGGTCATCTTCATGTCTCTTCGCGTCAACGTTCAAGTCTGTTGGTGCATGTCTGGAACAGCTCATTATTTGGCAATCAGTGTGTTGGCAGAGGTATGTTTTGATTGTAATGATTAGAAGAGCTCATTTTTTGGCCGTCAATCTCTTCATGTCGACGTTCAAGTCTTTTGCCGGATATAGAGATCAGTTCATTATGTGGCACTCAATGTGTTGGTGGAGGCATGGAGCAGCTCACTATTTGGCAGTCAGTCTATTCCACCTGACCCGGTCTGATCGGTCAGGTCTAAACAGGGTCTGGCAGAGTGTCAGTGCTTGAGTTTGCAGAACATTAAAGAATTCTACAGCTCCAGAAGATACAGATTCATCTTCAATATGTTTATTTGCCATTTGTGCACAAAAAGACAGTCTGGGCATATGAATTCTTGAGCTGAGGAACTTAAAACTGTGCTGAAGAACTTCAAAATATGGGCTGAATCCATGTTGAAGACAAAAGTAAGGATGAAAAAGACGGAAAACTTCAATCTCTGTTAGAGAACTTCTAACTACCATTGGTCCTCTTAGTGTACAACCTGCTGGAACTTAGTGGAAGAAGAATCCACGGCTTTTATCCTCAGATCAAAGACAAAAGGACAGATTTGGCATCAGTAATCCGACATTACATACCCACAGCTACCCTTACACCACCAACGAATGCACAAATGCAGCAGCCCGTGATGTCCGGTCTGTCCAAAAAGAATAAAAGCATCCAGGACAACAACCAGCAGGTCCAAAAGACCATTAAGAAGGATTCCGTCGTCCACGTCCCGAAGACCAAGTCCGGTACCACCAGCCGAAAGAACCATGTCAGGAAACTGAAGGAGGAGCGGGAAGGCAGGGTTTGCGTGCGTTACAAATGCGGCCTGATCAAGACCATGCAGTTCGTCCTGGGCCAGAGACCGGGCTGGGTCGAGGCGGCGGACGAAGACGGCGAGTGGGATTTCAGCTGGTGCGACCTGAGCTGGTTCAGGGACAACTACTTCTCTTACATGGAGGAGCACGTGAGGATAAACCACTTTCGCAAGTGCTACGAGCTGACGCGCAAGAACCTCATGGTGAAGAACCTCAAGCGGTACAAGAAGAACCTGGAGCGTGACGCCGGTCAGGAGGAGCTCCGCTGCGACTTCTTCCCGTGCACCTTCGAGCTGCCCAGCGAGTACCACATCTTTGTCGAGGAGTTCAAAAAGTGTCCCGGCAACACCTGGATCATGAAGCCCGTCGCCAAATCCCAAGGGAGAGGCATTTTCCTCTTCAGGAAACTGAAGGACATCATGGACTGGAAGAGGGACAGCAACCGCACCGAGGAGCAGCGGGACGGACCCCAAGTGGAGAGCTACGTGGTGCAACGCTACATCGAGAACCCGTACCTGATCAACGGCAGGAAGTTTGACCTGAGGGTCTACGTTCTGGTCACGTCGTTCAACCCCCTCAAGGCCTGGCTGTATCGAGACGGCTTCGCCCGCTTCTCCACCACGCGCTTCACGCTGAGCGTCATCGACGACAAGTACATGCACCTCACCAACGTGGCGATTCAAAAGACCGCGCCGGACTACGACCCGGACAAGGGGGGCAAGTGGCTGATCCAGCAGCTGCGCAGATACCTGACGGCCAAACATGGCCGCGCGGCGGCGGAGACCCTGTTTGCGGAGATGGACAACATCTTCATCCGGAGTCTCCAGAGCGTGCAGAACGTCATCATCAACGACAAGCACTGCTTTGAGCTCTACGGCTACGACATCCTCCTGGACCAGAACCTCAAACCTTGGCTGCTCGAGGTGAACGCGTCGCCGTCGTACTCGGCCAGCAGCCGCGAGGACTTCGAGCTCAAGTGCCGGCTCCTGGGCGACACTCTGAACGTCGTCGACATGGAGGGGGTGCTGACGGGCAGGGAGAAGAGGGTGGGCGGCTACGACCTCATGTGGAACGACGGGCCCGTCTACAGAGAAGACGTCAACCTGGAGGCGGCGGAGAGTTCTTGTTTGACCGCCAACACGCACCTCGGGTGTGTCAACGACAGAGACAAGCAGCTCCGACAGCTGCTAAAACCCTTCCCGGGCCAGAAGAAGACGCAAGTATAGGAAGACCTGATTCGACACGGGCAAACGTTTCAAGATCACGTTGAAGAAGATCCCACAGAGACACGGGAGTTTCGGGAGTGACTTACTTGCCGAGTCGCTCCGGTTTGATGAGGATGTTGAAGTAGGTTTTTTTCAGCTGCTCCGAGAACATGGCGAAGACGCCCGGCTCGGCGCGGAAGTCCGCCAGGTGATCCACGATTAACCTCAACAGCAGCTGAAACAGCAGAGAACGTCATTCATCTTTTATGAAATAAATCTTTTGTGACATTAGCTTACCACATTTGAAATCTGTCATATTTTGTTTTTCAAAAAGTAAGGTCATAGGTAACAGATGTCATTCTTCTATGGTATTTAACAGCAGATGTTGCGCTACTGCCATCTCCTGGAGTTAGAAAACTCCTACACTCCCCAGTCAAACTACTACTACTTCATTTTTTTTAACCATTTGATTGATTTTAAATATTCTTAAAGCCCTAACTAAAGTGGAAATTTGAGAGTACCATAAGTCATTTATAAATTTATAAAATAATACATGTATATTCCACAAATATCCAGAACTGTACATACAAAATATATGAAATAATCTTATTATCACCAGGATATTTAGTGAGTGCTTCAGTGCCAAAAATCACCATTTTGGAAAATAGTCTGTGTACTCTGAACCCACTGAGTCTGTAGCAACTGGACTTGGTGTTTCTCTTGAACTTTTCAGGTGTTCTTCAGAAGTTCTTCGGATGTTCTTCAGACGTTCTTCAGAAGTTCTTTAAGTGTTCATAAGAAGTTCTTCAGGTGTTCTTCAGACGTTCTTGAGATGTTCTTCAGAAGGTCTTTAGAAGTTCTTTGGACGTTCTATAGAAGTTCTTCAGATGTTCTTCAGACGCTCTTCAGAAGTTTTTCAGACTTTCTTCAGAAGTTCATGAGAAGTTCCTCAGGTGTTCTTCAGGAGTTCTTGAGATGTTCTTCAGAAGTTCTTGAGATGTTCTCCAGAAGTTCTTTAGGTGTTCTTCAGAAGTTCTTGAGATGTTCTTCAGAAGTTCTTGAGATGTTCTTCAGAAGTTCTTTAGGTGTTCTTCAGAAGTTCTTTAGGTGTTCTTCAGGAGTTCTTGAGATGTTCTTCAGAAGTTCTTTAGGTGTTCTTCAGAAGTTCTTGAGATGTTCTTCAGTTCTTTATGTGTTCTTCAGAAGTTCTTGAGATGTTCTTCAGAAGTTCTTGAGATGTTCTTCAGATGCTCTTCAGAAGTTTTTCAGACTTTCTTCAGAAGTTCATCAGAAGTTCCTCACCAGTTCAGGTGTTCTTCAGAAGTTCCTCAGAAGTTCCTCAGAATTGCAGATGCCTCTTGGATGAGAGGTGGTAACATGTTCAAGAAAAACTTCCAAAGTCCAGTTGCTACCGGATCACATTTTCAAAATAAAACTTTGGCAAACAACAAAAAGCTGGACACTACTTCACATCGATGGCGTCCTCACCGGCAGTTTGTGGTTGAAGCCCTTGAGCCGGATCACCAGGCCGTGCTCTCCAGCCACCAGTTTGTACTCCAGCTGAGCCACGTCAGCCTCGTAGGCCGGCTCTGCCAGGTTGTGAGCCAGGACGTTCACAAAGAGGTCAAAGAGAACCAGACTGGAGGAGGAGGAGGAACAACAACGACACGCGTCAACACGACAGCAGCAACTTCTTAAATCAGTGCTTTCTTAACGCAGTTAGACATTTGAGAACATTTGACATCATTATTTTCAGGTTTGACAAACACTGATCAACATTTTCTGACATTTTATGGCCCAAACAAGAAGTCGATTAATCAATAAACTAACTGACAGATGATTAAAACAACTCTGAATTTGAATATTATCACTCTTACTTCTCAGGACTCTTCTGGATCACCGGGGAGATTAAGTTGAACCGAATATAAGCTGAAACACACAAAAAAAATCCATGGGAACGTTAAATTTAGAACTCCATCGTGGACCAAGTCAAACAGCACGTGACGCAGCATAAACTGAACGAAACCTTTGGGGATTTTGAACTTGTTGTCCTTCTTGTACCACAGACAGCCTCGCTCACTGTTGACTATCCTGACGGGAAACTCCGTGTCTGGACAGTCGGACGTTTTCAGGGCGAAATCAGTTGCTGCAGAGGGGGGGGGGGGGTGGAGTATGTTCAAATATCATTGCTGCCAAATAGTTCTGACATGAATAACATTCCAACACAACAAGCAATCGATACTGATATGGATCACAAACTGACCAATGAACTTGTTCTCAGCGGGAAGGTGGAGTTCAGCGTCGAGTTCGAAGTCTCCTGCCCAGCGCTGGGACCACGCTTCTGGGACATCTGATGACGGCAAAGACACAATTCACACACAGTGCTCAGAACTTAGGGTTTTACTTTTCCTTTGTTTTGATAATGGAAGGACAACGGGGCTTGTCGCTTTAATAAATTCAAAATGGCCGACATCCTGTTGAGTTGAGGCCATGGTTACCGTCGACTTTTTTGTTCGTCTTGGTCTATAACATGTTCCCACCAAGTTTCGGGAAATTCGGTGGAACTCAATGTATGCCGTAAAATTTATATGGCACTTCCTGTTTAGTGGCGAATAGTTGAAAATCACCAAAATGCTGAGGGTTGCCGTGGCCACGCAGCTTTGAATCCGCAAAACCTTTCAACAACTTTTTCACCTTTGATGTGTCCAGTACAACTTGGCGCTTTTTAAAAATGTCGTTACGACAAACGAGTTCGTAGGGTGCAAATTGCCAAAATGGACGCCAAAATTAAAAATGGCTGACTTCCTGTTGAGTTGAGGCCATGGTTACGGTCGACTTTTTTGTTCGTCTTGGTCTATGACATCTTCTCACCAAGTTTCAGGTGATTTGGTGGAGCTCAATTTTGCCTCCGTTTTCAACTTCGGGGGCACTATAGAGCCCTTAAGCAACACAAAACAAAAATAACCGCAAGGGACACATACCTTCCATGTTGTAAGAGGTACCGAACCATTTCTCTCTGAGAGGACAGTGTCCTTCATTCTCTGGAGACAGAAGCAACAGGTTTGCTCTGTCTGGAGTCAACAGGGACAGAGCTGCACTGATCACCTGCACAAACACATGGAAAAATCTGCTTTAATCTGAAGTTTTTACTGATTGTGGGTCAGATTTATGTGGATTTTTGGTCACTTACCTGTGGGTCGTACTCAAACATGAGCTGATCCCCGGTCAGGAAATCTTCTTTAGGAAACAGCTGCATGTTCTCACAGATGTTCTCCACAAACTCGATGGGATCCGTCTGAAAAAGTCAGAAGTCAGAGGAGGAGCGAAGCACGAACAACGTTTCTTTCCGTTGCAGCGACGCATTGATGTTGCCGCCATATTGGTCCAGGCAAGCCATAATAGACGCGCCATAATATTTCTATTTTTTCCTGGTCTAAACATTTCTAACAAAGACAATCTTGTGTTTACACGTGCGTTGACATGTGTGTGACTGTACCTGCTCCTGATAATGGAACTCGTTGGCTTCTATCTTCTGAATTTCCTCATAGACTCTGGCAGAGAAGACATTTGACAAAAGCGATAGATTTTTACTCAATTTGAACCAAAAAAAAAAAACAGCCCCGACTTTTACAAATGTTATATTCATTGAAAAAAAGTGCTTTTCCTTCATAGGTAAGGACATTTCTCAAAATGTTATTTTTTTTCTCAAAATTTTAATTTTTTTTCTCAAAGTTTTCTTTTTTTCTCAAAATTTTAATTTTTTCTCAAAATTTTCTTTTTCTCAAAATTGTTGTTTTTCTCTCAAAACTTTGTTTTTCTTAAAAAAAACATTTTTTTCTCATAATGTATTTATTTTTTCTCGACATTTTGATTTCTTTTATCAAATTTTTAATTTCTTTCTCAAAATTTTTTCAGTCAGAGTAAATTTTCTTCCTAAAATTTTTTTCCTCAATTTTTTTCTCTCAAAATTTTTTTCCTCAATTTTTTTTTTCTTAAAATTAATTTCTTTTTCTCTCAACATTTTTATTTATTTTATCAACATTTTTAATTTCTTTCTCAAAATGTGTTATATTGAAAAAAACGTTTTTCCTTCAAAAGTAAGGACATTGTCAATTCTTTTTTTTTCTCAAAACTTAAATTCTTTTTCTCAAAATGTGTTATATTCATTGAAAAATATGTGCTTTTCCTTCAAAAAATAAGCACATTTCTAAGTGAAACCCAATTTTCGAACGGCAGTGTATGTTGAAAATCAATCGACAGAGTTGGATAAACACTGACCTCTGCTGGGGGCCCAGAGTCTGGAGCATCTTCAGATATTGAAACACAAAATCTACCACCTGCACAGACACAAAAATAACATTATGCAACAGATTAATGAGATTATTTCCTTGGGTTAAATGCAAAAAATTCACAATATTTTGGATTTAAACTATCTTTGTACTGGGTCAAATGCAAATGTTGACCTGGTAGAAGTTCTGGTAGCCCTGGTCAGTCAGGGTGATGGAGATGGAGAAAATGGAGTAGGTGGTGTTTTGGTCAAACCCTGTTTCACTGTTTCCTCCAAACAGAGCCAGAGCCCAGCACCTGAGCACACACACACACACACACACACACACACACAATATACTTTGAGTCCCCTAAAAAAATAATAATCATAAAATGCATTTTTTATTCTCAAAATGTGTTATATTCATTGAAAAAAGTGATTTTCCTTCAAATGTATGGGCATTTTTCTTCAAAATCTATTTTTTTTCCCCTCAAAATGTATTTCTTTCTTGTTGTTCTTGTTCTTATTGTTTTTTCTCAATTTAAAAAAAATATATATATTCCAAAATGTTATTTTTTCCTCAAATGTTTTTTTTCTCAAAATCAATTTTTTCCCCCTCAAAATTGTATATTTTCTTTCTCTGAATTTTGAAATTCAGAGAAAGAAAATATAAAAATTGTAATTTAATTCTCAATTTTTTTTTCAAATTTTTTTCCTTAATGTTTTTTCTCCTCAAATGTTTTTTTTTTCAAAATGTAAAATTTTCTCTCAAATGTTTTTTTTCACAAAATTTTTATTTTTTTCTCAAAATCAAATTTTCCGCCTTAAAATTTTATATTTTCTTTCTCTGAATTTTAAATTGTAAATTTTTCTCCAAAATTTTATTTTTTTTTCAAAAAGTTTTTTTCCTCATATGTTATTTTTTCTAAATTTTAATTTTTCCCTCAAAATGTGTTATATTCATTGAAAAGTGATTTTCCTTCAAAAGTAAGGACATTTTTCCCCACTATGTAACTTGCTTCATTTCTTTATGACCTACTTCTTCCTGAGAAGAGACAAGATGCTGCCGCTCCCTTCGTGTCCGATGAGCCAGGAGATGTAATGAAGAGGCTTCACTCTGACAAATAAAAGACAAACTCAGTCGATTCTGAAAGGTGACACAGATGACGATGTCACAGTCACATGTCTCCTCACCTGTAGTGTTTTCCTTGAGGAGGCACGGCCCAGCTGATGGTCAGAGCATGAACCTTCCTCACAGGGATCACTGAAACACACAAAAACACACAAATTCAGGTCTAAAGCCTGGTCTGAATGCATGTTCAACGACCAATCATCCGACAGACTCCGACCTCTGTAGAGTTTGGTGAACGCCGGCGTGTCAAACGGCTGCTGCAGGTTCGAGAAGTCGGGTCGAGGTTCACGACTGAAACAAAACAAACGAATGAAATCCACGATTATCGACAGATTTTTGTCTTTATTCCCCTTTTAAAAAAGGTACGACGTGAACTTTGTAAACTCAAACTCACTCTCCCACACCAAACCCCATAGAGAAAATCAGTGATTTTAGCTCACCGGGGACACAGGAGCTGCTTGTCTATTGCTGCCTCGTGTGGTCACTTTGTGTCACTAAAGTAAATCCAAATGTAGGATTTCAAATGCCGAATTGGTAAAATAAGACGTTTGAACTTAGTGATGGAGGCAGCAGTGGATCAACAACTCCTGTGAGCTGTGATGTTAAAATCTTGTAAAAATCAGTG
This sequence comes from Microchirus variegatus, assembly GCF_963457635.1. Classification (NCBI taxonomy): domain Eukaryota; kingdom Metazoa; phylum Chordata; class Actinopteri; order Pleuronectiformes; family Soleidae; genus Microchirus; species Microchirus variegatus. Next base: position 36,450,645 of record NC_139805.1, read on the forward strand.
ATTTTCTCAATGGGGTTTGGTGTGGGAGAGTGAGTGGTTTACAAACGTCAGTTTACAGTCAAATACATGGATCTCTTATGTCTTTTTCTTTATTATAATCCTCTTACTTGTTTGGAACTTTGATGAAGATCTCTCTCACCCACTGCTCCAGAGTGTCCAGTGTCTCTACAGTAGAATTAAAAAAAACATTTATAACAGCAACTTCAGGTCCATTTCAACAAAAACAACTAAAAACAGCGTAATTTCAACTTAAAATCTGTTTAAATTAAAAAAAGAAGCCGTGCACCTTTGGACTGAACAGTGAGTGTCATGTAATGAGCAGAATAATATCTCCTCCAAAAGTCTCTGAGCCGCTGGTAGGTGTTGATCTGCTTCTCTCTGGGCTCGTGTTTTAATGTCTGAGCGTTACCTGAGCAGGAAGAGAAGAGTAAAATCGATTTAAACATTTATTTTGGTAAATTTAAATAAGTAAAGACACAATTTACAACAGCTAGAAACAGGAAAAAAATAAAAAAGTAATGTCACATTTTGCAATTCTACCATAATATGAATTTATTACAAAATTCTTCTTCTTACCCCAGCAGAATTTGCCCATCGGGTGTCCAGGTTTAGCCAGACTCCCAAACAGCATCTCCTTACGGTGAGAGTCAGACGGTCTGGCCAGCTGATACTCTGAACACAGAGACAGGAAATGACTGAGAAGCTAACAGGAAGGCGGCCATTTTGGATCAAATTTGGACTATTTGGGGGCGACTGAACGAGCTCTTCCTCGTGTTTGACTGCGATTAACTTCAAATTTTCACGTACATGCACGAAAATCGGTACACAAGTGTCTTAGATTAGGACAAACAAAAAAGTCAATTGGACCCATGACTAAAACTGAACAGGAAGGCGGCCATTTTGGATCAAACTGTCATTTTGGGGGGCGATTGAACGAGCTCCTCCTAGAGTTTGACTGCGATCAACTTCAAATTTTCACGTACATGCACGAAAATCGGTACACAAGTGTCTTAGGTTAGTACGAACAAAAAAGTCAACTGGACCCATGAACCAAACTGAACAGGAAGGCGGCCATTTTGGATCCAACTGTTATTTTGGGGGTGACTGAACGTGCTCCTCCTGGAGTTTGACTGCGATCAACTTCCAATTTTCACGTACATGCACTAAAATCGGTACACAGGTGCCTAAGATTAGGACAAACAAAAAAGTCAATTGCACCCATAACTAAAACTGAACAGGAAAGCGGCCATCTTGGATCAAACTACCATTTTGGGGGTGACTGAACAAGCTCTTCCTCGTGTTTGACTGCGATAAACTTCAATTTTTCACGTACATGCACGCAAATTGGTACACAAGTGTCTTAGGTTAGTACGAACAAAAAAGTCAATTGGACCCATGACTAAAACTGAACAGGAAGGCGGCCATATTGGATCAAACTGCCATTTTGGGGGCGATTGAACAAGCTCCTCCTAGAGTTTGACTGCGATCGACTTCAAATTTTCACGTACATGCACGAAAATCGGTACACACGTGTCTTAGATTAGGACGAACAAAAAAGTAAATTGGACCCATGACCCAAACTGAACAGGAAGGCGGCCATTTTGGCCATTTTGGGGCTAAAGTTGCAGGGTTCGGCCATTTTGGACTGAACAGCCATTTTTGAACAATTTTGCACATTTTATTTGATCAAATTCCTCCTAAAGCTTTGCCACAAACGACTTCAAATTTGTTTAGGTCACTCTGGATAAGAGAGGGATTAAAAGTGATCAACTGCTTCACTTAGCGTCACGCGGTGCAGGCGCTAGTGGGCGTCAACGTTGCGGTTGATTCTGATGACTCAGAAAAAAAGACAAAACTGTTATGTATAATAACTCCAAACTATATAAACTTCAACTCACCGCTGTCCACAGCCTCCACCTCTCTGTCGATGGCGTCCTCAATCATCAGAGGACAGATGAAGAACTGAGCCCACCTGAGTCCAGAGTGAAATCTTTCATGTTTCATGTGCTTCAAAATCTCCCGAATATCATCATAAATATCATATTATGTCTGTTTTAAGTCGTAGAAAAACAGTATTTTTTCCTCCTCACTCACCTGTCGAGAGCCTCTCTGAAAAACTTCCTCTGCACGTCGAACTGGAAGATGGTTCTCTCGCAGTCGGTGGAGGCGTTGTCGCTGCCGCCGTGTTTCTTCAGGAAGGCGTCAAAGCCGTTCTCCGCCGGGTATTTCTCACTGCCCATAAACACCACTGAAATGGAAAGAGCGATAGAGATTAAGTTAACGTCCGTTAGCGTTAGCTAACCCGACGTAAAGATTTTGCTTCGGCTTCTTTTGACTCACTGTGCTCCAGGAAGTGGGCGAGGCCCGGCAGGTCGTCCGGGTCGCTGAAGCTGCCCACGCTGATGCACAAGGCGGCCGCCGCCTGGAAGCACACACACACACACACACACCAAGACAACCAGAGATTATTAAAGGGGAATTAATGAGGCTAATAACTCCCTCGCCTGAATGACCGATTTTGGAAAATGCCAAGAAAGCGGGCTGAGAGCTAAGCTAATCTGATACTGAGTTACAGCTGTGTTATGTCAAAAGGGTTAAAAATCCCCAAAATATAATTAAAGTAGACATATTACAACCTATTTCTACAAGCTAACCTCGTTCCCTGGTGTCCTAATGCACGTCTGGCTGAAGCAGTTTGAAAAGATTGACTCGTAAAAACATCAATATATAATGTTTTACAGCTGTTTTTGGGAAGGTGACATTTTTGGCCGCGAGGAACAAATAAGTCGGGTTTTATTTAGCGTAGCCATTTTTAGGCTAATTTAAGGAACTACGACAACAGCTAGCTTAATTTGAGCTTGGTCATTCAACACAGCCAAAATGGCTTGATAAATAAAAAAACGGCATGGCACAAAATGAGGAACTAAATATTTTAGTTTAAAGAATAAGAACTTTGAGGTGCGGTGGAAACACAAACATCACAGATTACCAGGTAAATAATAAGTTCCTGGTAATAAACACACTTTCTCTTCACGTCACTCACCTGCTTCTCGGAGCTCCCCCTCTGCGTCGTCGCCACGTTCTCCTCGTCCAGCTCCTCAAAGTCGCTGTCCTGCTCCGACTCTTCTTTGTCTTCCTCGTCCTCCTCTGAACCTTCACCAGAATCCCTCTCGTCTTCTTCTTCGCCCCCGGCCGCTGCCACCACCGCCGCCGCCCCACCGGCTCCGTCCTCCGCTGCCCCTGCGTCCTCTCCATTTTCACTGTCGTCGTTCGCGCCGGCGCCGCTGAAGTCGGAGATGAGGAGAACTCGGAGGCCGTTACTCAGCTCGATGAACCTGCAGAGAGACATTATTGGACTTTCTGTTTATAGCCGATATATCAGGAGTGCTTAAGCTGATAAACGATAAGACATATATACTCTACGGTTCAAAAGTTTGGGCTAACTTAGAAATGTCCTTATTTTTTAAGGAAAAGCACACATACATTTTGAGAGAGAAATTAAAATTTTGAGGGAATAATTAAAATTAAAAAAAAAAATTAAATTTTGAGAAAAAATTATTAAAATTTTGGGGAACTTTTGTTTACAAATTTTGAGGAAAATTTTTTTTTTTTAGAAAAAATATTTAAATTTTTTGATTTTTATTAAAATTTTGAGCATTTTTTTTTTAATTTTGAGAAACAAATTATTATGTTGGGAGAAATTCTTTTGAGAAAAATGTAATTTTGAGAAAAAAGATTACATTTTTAGATTTTTTTAAAAACATTTTTACATTTTTTTATTTTTTACATTTTGGGGAAACAATTATTTAAATTTTGAGAAAATATATATCTTTTTTAAGAAATGTCCTTATTTTTTGAAAGAAAGGCACTTTTTTCAATGAATATAACATTAAAAGAATCAGAAATACAGTCTATACATTGTTCATGTGGTAAACGACTATTCTAGTTTATTTAAATGTTGAGAAAAAATTATTTAAATGTTGAGAAAAAATTATTTAAATGTTGAGAAAAAATTATTTACATTTTGAGAAAAAATTATTTAAATTTTGAGAAAAAATTATTTACATTTTGAGAAAAAATTATTTAATTTTGAGAAAAAATTATTTAATTTTTGGGAAAAAATTATTGATAATTAAACGAAATGGAACATGTACATAGGTGTATAGAGGCCCATTTCCGGTGTTCTAATGGTACATTGTGTTTGCTAATGGCGTTAGAAGCTATTGGATGATTAGAAAACCCTTGAAAACCCTTGTGCAATGATGTTAGCACAGCTGAAAACTGTTTTGCTGCTTCTTTGACCAAAGGGTAAAATTATTATTTTGAATAAAAATCATTATTTCTAATCTTGTCAATGTCTCGACTATATTTTCTATTAATTTTGCAACTCTTTTGATAAATAAAAGTGTGACTTTTAATGGAAAACACAAAAATTGTATAAGTGACCCAGTAGTGTATATGTGTGTTTTTCCCTATGTCCAACTGTCATTTAGTCTCTTCAGTAGTGAAATTAACGTATATTAACATATTATTTTATGGATATACATTTTCTTACACTGTATTAAATAAATTAATGTAAAAAAAAAATGAGATGCTTCCGTCTCCCACCTGTATTTCTTCGGGTCACTGGGTGATTTGACGATCCCTGCGTCTCCATCAACGTCAGCAGCAGCAGCACAAGCACCAGCACCAGCACCAGCACCAGCACCAGCACCAGCACCAGCACCAGCAGAAGCAGAAGCCTGGGCCTTCACGTCCTCTGACGCTGGAGGTGCTGGTGCTGCTGCTGGTGGTGGTGGTTCTCCCTGGTCTGGAGCAGATACCTGTCCTGGTGCACAGCCAGCGCTCATCGACTTGTTGGTCTGAGGCATTTTCACAGAGTCCTCTGGAGGGACAGCACCGAGACATGAGGACATACACATGGACGGACGGACATGAATATAGATAACAGGCACTGTTAAGGCAGATGCTGCTTCCATCAGGGAGAGTAAATGTGTTCTTTTGTGATGCTGATGTGTAAAAACCTTAAAAATTGCTTTTTTTAGAAAATTCATAAATGGCCAGAGCCTATTGGTTGGTTTTTTTGACAGCATGTTGTTAATTATGGAGGACAAAACCTGACGTAATAATATATGTAAATAAATACAGGAATAAATACATAAAGGAATAAATACATGATAAATAATAAATATTAATTAATTAATTAATTAATTAATTAAGTAAATAAATAAAGACAGGAATAAATAAATAAATACATGAATAAATAAATAAATACAGTAATGAATACATAATAAATATTAATTAATTAATTAAATAAGTAAATAAATAAATAAAGACAGGAATAAATAAATAAATACATAAAGGAATAAATACATATTAATTAATTAATTAATTAATTAAATAAATAAGTAAGTAAATAAATAAACAAATAAATAAAGACAGGAATAAATAAATAAATGCTTTACATTTATTTCTACATTTCTGTTCACCTACATTTATTTATTTATTATTACGTCAGGTTTTGTCCTCCATAGTTGATGACATTGCCCATTCACAATTATCAATCATCAAAATTCACCACAATTCATTTACTGTAAGAGCTAATAAGCAATAACATCGATTATATGGTTATCATGGTTGATGTCCTAATACTTTCGGCCAAGTTGACAGTGTCTAGTTTCCTGACTGAATAAATATTAACCTTTAAAACTAAAACAAAAAAAGTGATTTGATGGACTTAATGTGTGCCGAATTCACGAGAGGCATCTACTCCATGTATATGAACGTCGAGTCAAATATTTACGCGTGAATTATTAGGTTAATCAGAGAGGAAGGCTGAAAATACAACATTTCTAACATGTAGTTTGGTGCCGTAGAGTATTATTACTAGCGTGTGTCACTGGTTAATATTGAGCTAATTTAGCGGTTTGCTAAGTCGCCGGGGAGCTAGAACTGAGGCAGACTAACTGGCGGAGCTAACGCCGAATATTCACAAATAACGTCGGGAAAATAAGAACTTTAATTTAAGGAACAACGGGGGTGATTACAGCGGCGATGGGTTCAGCGTAACCTGGTTAGCATTTTCATTAGCCTTCACTAATCCTGACACTTGTCACCACTATGTGCTACAGAGCGGGAGGTTTTGTTCACCGCGCAGCTCCTCGCGTGAACACTGAACCAGAAACATTGCACAAACATTTCATTTGTTGCGTTTCACTGTCTGTAAAATATTAAAAAAAACACACTCACATTTGTTTGCGCTAGCTTGGACGCGGATGGAAGTTTGAAGCAAAGCTAGTCCCTCCCAACTCCCCCGAGCTGCCCGACAGCCAAAACAAAGCCTGTGATTGGCTGAGAGCGACGTCACTCACAGCGTAGCGGCGCCTCTGATTGGCCCGCGTCCTCTTTCTGTACCTCCTTTGCTCTCATTGCGGCCACAATGGACGTTATCGCCATCTGCTGGTGACTTGTAGGCGCGACAGTTTTTTTTTAAATTTATTTATTTATTTATTTATTTATTTATTTATTTATTTATTTATTTATTTATTTATTTATTTATTTATTTATTTATCAATCAATCAAAAGTGTTTCCTTTCAGACATTTATTTCAAAATAAAACAGACAAAAGTAAAAAAAAAATCAACAAAAACATTTATTATAATTTTATTATTTAATAATAGTTTATTATTTCTTCAAACGAACAACAATAGATAGATAATAATAAAGAATAATCTTAATTAAAAACAATTTATTATACAAGAGATATATATAATATATTATAATAGTAATAATTACTATATTATTATAATATTATTATTATAATAATACAATTTTTTTATACATTTTTGTTTTATTATTAATTATATTAATAATAAAATAATAATTATAATAATTATCATCATAATAAGTATTATAATAATTATTATAATAATAATAAAACAAATGTAATAGTTTTATTTTATTATTAATTATATTAAGAAATAAAAAGATAACAATTATTAAAAAGGTAAAATAGGCACAAATAAATAAGTCTATTTTAGAATATGTAACTTTTGAAAAAAAAATCACTATTTAAAGCCCATTTACAGACGACAGTATGTCGCTATAGCAACCGCTAACAGCCCACACATCTGACGCAGACTAACAAATTAAAACTCTGACACACACGCGCTGATTAAAGATTGTGATTTTCTTTTATTATTATCATACTAAATTGCATCTATAATATACAAACATTCACAATAATTGTATTTTTTTTTTTGTACAATCACTTTGTGCTTCTCCCCTGTTTTTCGGGGTGGGGGTGTGTGGGGGGGGGGGGGGGGGTGACCTGTAAGACGACAAGTTTACATAAACTCTCTATAGAATTTGAATTTGTCCATGGTTATAATACACAGCATAAAAATAAATTCATAAATTCATACGACACCGTTATTGTTATTATCATCGTTTCTAACTCTATCATCATTTACAAATTCACTTTAAAAAATAATCATATGAAGACAATGTCAATATTATATTATATTATATTATATTATATGTTGTTGTTTTTTTAGACACAGGATGAGGAGTCACACACAGAAACGTGCGCTGTGGCAGCTATTTAACAATTTGGCAGGATACTGTTAGTTAGTTTGTTTCTCTCTCTCTATATATATATACATATATATGTATATATATATATATATGTATTTTTTCCACCGACCCTTTTTCTTAAAGTCTTTCATGTACACACACACACACACACACACACACACACACTCACTCAGCTGAACAACGTTATCAAAATATCACACAAAACAACTCCTACAACTGAACACGCGATAAATATCATGATCACCACGTTGACTCTAATATCACACACACACACACACACACACACACACACACACACACACACATGTTCATGTAGGAAACACTGACGGGGGGGGGGGGGGCTCATCACTCACTCATCAGCGATTGCGTTGGGATTGAAAAGCTGTGAAAACCACCGTGAAGCAGGGCTGCAGCGCTCTAATCTAATTTAATTTAATCTAATTTAATCTAATCTGATCTAATCTAATCTAATCTAATCTAATCTATTTAATCTAATCTACTACAGTAGAGGAAAAAAACAACAATAAGATTTGAAAATGCGTGTCTTTTCGCCAACCGTTGGTTCCAACACGACCTGTAGAAACCTGATTTCTTGAGCTTTAAAGCTGTAGTATGTAATATCTGGTCATTTGCTAGCAACTGTTGTTAGCAACTTCAGTTTTTCAAAGATCAATCTGATTTTTTTGTCACGGGCGGGTGATCGGCCAAGTATGTTCCCGTTCAATTTTGGTAAGAATCGGTTCACGGATGACGTCACAAGCAACGATTAAACTACCAAGATACCCCGTTAGCTTATAATGGGCAAAACTGTTGAAAAATGTCGGATTTTAACGAAATCACTTAAAGTCTAAATTTACGCCTTATCACCAACGTTAAAATACAGTAGCGTAAATTGTGTTTATCTGTACGTTTGTTCTGTTAGCAACTAGCTTGTACTTTTTTTTTTGATAGACCAGTCTGAATTTTTGGTGATGCGTAGGTGATCACCCAAGTATGTTCCCGTTCAATTTTGGTAAGAATCGGTCCACGGATGACGTCACAAACAACGATTAAACTACCAAGATACCCCGTTAGCTTACAATGGGCAAAACTGTTGAAAATTTTCAGATTTGAACGAAATTTGGTACGTGTATACAGGATCAGACACTGTATAACATACAGTCTAAATTTACGCCATTATCACCAGCGTTAAAATACAGTGGCGTAAATTGTGTTTATCTGTACGTTTGTTCTCCTGTTAGCAACTAGCTTGTACTTTTTTTTGATAGATCAGTCTGAATTTTTGGTGATGTATAGGTGATCACCCAAGTATGTTCCCGTTCAATTTTGGTAAGAATCGGTCCACGGATGACGTCACAAAACACTATCAAACTTCCAAGAATTCCCATTCACTTATAATGGGCAACAGTGAAAAATATATGGACATAGCTCTGTCAAAGGTCATCGGATTTGAACGGAATTTGGTACGTGTATGCAAAATCACACGCTCTATCATCCGACCAAATTTAATCCAGATCTAATCCAGATTACGGATTTGAATTCAAATTTTACATGGTTGAGTCCCATTGAACAAGTTCGGACGTGTAACAGAGCAATTTTGACATCTTTATGTAAGATGTTAATAGCTATAAGTAGATAAAGGGAGCGTTTGTGTGTATACAGCAGCAGAGATGGGGTGGGCGGAGACAAGAAGATTTTTATCTCGATAAACTGTATGCAGCAAGGGAATGTCGCCGGGGCGACGCAAAATCTCAACACCTATACTGACAAATGCAGAGAGAGTTGTGTGGAGCTAATAGGCTAAATTAGCATTGTGACATTTGATGCGTCCCGCCCCTAAATATCAAGTTATCGCAAGTTATTTTTGTTTTTGTTATCTACGGATTAATTTTGCGTCATAAATATATTTTAAACACGTCGTCCCTGATCAAAACAAACGCTTTTATTGTGAAATTTCGTTGAATGTTGTCATAAATATCATTCTGTAGGACTGTAGTAAAATCATTTCAAGCTCCGATCCGCGCAAATATACGAAACCCTGTTAACACCGAACTTTTTTAGTCACGTGACGTTTTAGCTGCAGCCCTGCGTGCGAGTTGTGCGTCGGTGGTTTAGCCCTAAAGCGTCTTTCAAGCACAAACAGCGGCGCTAAATAAGGCCGGTAACAGTTACACGCGCTCCGTATACGTATATATATATATATAACGATTTGACCCAACTATCGCAAAACAACCTGCGACGGCTAACCTGTAAACCTGCGATCGATCGCGAGCAGCTGTGGTGGCGTACGACGTTCTAACTTTGTGCTACAGTTCGAGGAGAGGCAGTGCTAAGCTAACCTGTCGCGACAAACCCGCTGCATCGCAACTCCGACAAAATCTGAATTTGGCGTGTTCAAAAAAACGTGACGCAGCTGTACTTTAGTTCTACTACGGCATCTTTTCCGAACATTTTTCTCTAATCCACGATGTTAGATATAAAACTGCGAGAGCGGTAGCTAGTTAGCATTTTTCTGTTCTCTTTAGCGCTAGCCTGTGTCGACCGTGTATTTTTTGCTGTTTTATCGTATATATAATGTACATTCTTTTCCAGTATCTTGATATTTTTTAACACTTCCTCGATTACATGTACATATATTCCTGCTTTTTTTTACAATACGGCCAATTCTACTTATTTTACGTACTATTGTCGTACTTTGTTGTACTAGAATCGGCTTGATACTGCTGTTAGCTTTATGTTAAGTAGCTAAAAACATGTTTTTTTTTTCCTTTGCGTCCCCTCTGGCAATTCTAATTAGGGCCCGAGCCACGAATTGGCCAGGGCTCAACATCGCCCCCTAAGGTGAAGACAGAGGCAAAATTGAGTTCCACCGAATTTGCCGAAACTTGGTGGGAAGAAGCTATAGACCAAGACAAACAAAAAAGTCGATCGTAACCATGGCCTCAACTCAACAGGAAGTTGGCCATTTTGAATTCTAATTCTAATGTTGTTAGCAGGATGTTAGCAACGGGCCTTTTTCAGGAATCATCGCAGAAAAAAACGCTCCAAACACGCCAAATCAGATTTCGTGCGGAGGACGCCGCTGTCCTCACTCCTCGCCGGTGTAAGGGGTCAAATCTCCGTAAGACGCAGAGGACAGGAAACTGGTTATATGATACGTCATTTGGCGGGAAGTGGTTATTAACTGCTCACAAACATGGACTGAAGCAGAGAGTGTGTGTTGAGGAATGTTACGATATTTAACCTTGTTTTTTTTTTGTTTCCTTGTTTTTTTCTTTTTCTTTTATTTTGGCGGGACGCGGGAAAGAGAAGAGAGGACGATCAGCAGCACTTCTGAGGTAGCTGAGCGGGCTTGTCCGTCAGTCTGGTGGTCTTGGACCCGGGAGCCGCCGGCACCTCCACGTCCACGCGCTCCGACATCTTCACGCAGATGATGTCCACCAGGCGCTCGAAGACCTGCCGCACGTTGATGTTCTCCTTAGCGCTCGCCTCGTAGTACTCGAAGCCTGCGACAGGAAACGGGAAGTGACCAAAATGTGTGTTTGGCTTTGTTCGCAGAGCTACTGCTAATGTGTACAATTCCAAAATCTATTATTCCAAATTCTACTTAGAATTCCAAAAATCTACTTGTAGTTCCAAATTGTATATCGAATTCCAAATTCTACTTAAAATTCCAAATTCTACTTAGAATTCCAAAATCTACTTATAGTACCAAATTGTACTTATAGTTTGCGATGTCCAACACAAGAATCAAAGCCAACAATTTCCAACTGTAGATCAGTTAAAAAGACTTAGAAATTCTACTTAGAATTCCAAAATCTACTTAAAGTTCCAAAATCTACTTAAAGTTCCAAAATCTACTTATAATTCCAAGATCTACTTAAAGTTCCAAAACCTACTTATAATTCCAAAATCTCCAAAATGTACTTAAGAGTAACAAAATCTACTTATCGTTCCAAAAATCTACGTATAATTCCAAAATCCACTTATAATTTTTAAATTCTACTTAGAATTCCAAAATCTACAAAATTTACTTAAAGTTACAAAATCTACTTATCATTCCAAATATCTACTTACAGTTCCAAAATCTACGCATAGTTCCAAAAGCTACTTAAATTTTCAAATTCTACTTAGAATTCCAAAAGCTACTTAAATTTAAAAATTCTACTTAGAATTCAAAAATCTACTTAAATTTTCCTATTCTACTTGGAATTCCAAAATCTACTTAAATTTTCAAATTCTACTTGGAATTCCAAAATCTACTTAAATTTTCAAATTCTACTTAGAATTCCAAAATCTACTTGGAATTCCAAAATCTATGTATTATTCCAAGATCTACTTATCGTTCCAAAAATCTATGCATAGTTCCAAAAGCTACTTTAAATTTTCAAATTCTACTTAGAATTCCAAAATCTTAAATTTTCAAATTCTACTTGGAATTCAAAAATCTACTTAAATTTTCCTATTCTACTTGGAATTCCAAAATCTACTTAAATTTTCAAATTCTACTTGGAATTCCAAAATCTACTTAAATTTTCAAATTCTACTTAGAATTCCAAAATCTACTTGGAATTCCAAAATCTATGTATTATTCCAAGATCTACTTATCGTTCCAAAAATCTATGCATAGTTCCAAAAGCTACTTTAAATTTTCAAATTCTACTTAGAATTCCAAAATCTTAAATTTTCAAATTCTACTTGGAATTCCAAAATCTACTTAAAGTTTCAAAATCTACTTGGAATTCCAAAATCTACTTAAATTTTCAAAATCTACTTGGAATTCCAAAATCTACTTACATTTTCAAAAATCTACTTAAATTTTCAAATTCTACTTGGAATTCCAAAATCTACTTAAAGTTTCAAAATCTACTTGGAATTCCAAAATCTACTTGGAATTCCAAAATCTACTTAAATTTTCAAATTCTACTTATAATTCAAAAATCTACTTAAATTTTCAAATTCTACTAAGAATTCCAAAATCTCCAAAATCTACTAATTGTTCCAAATTCTAGTTATAATTCCTGAATCCACTCCACTAAACCTGGGTGTGTTTCCACCTGTTTCGTCTCAGGACGTGTTTGCTCTTTTCCAGACTTTTCCTCCCACTTCACAAACACACATGAACCCAAAGGAACGTCATTGTTAGCGATTTCTAAAACGTGTTCTAATAAAAACAAAAAGATGGACTGAAGACTGAAGACTGAAGACTGAAGACTCCCTGATGTGACGTGTATTTTAGTTTCTGTATTCACTGAGTTTCTGACTGAACGTCCTGAAGCGTTGACATTAACGAAGGCCAACAGTGAAAGTGACACAACCGGAATTCTCAGTATTCTAAACGTCTTATAGTCGTTACACTTGCCCTGAGGTGAAGGAGGTGAAGACCCTCTGTGCTGCACTCTAACTCACTGAAAAGCTGCTTCTGTTAGCATCGATAGCATCTGTGGGATTATCACTGACAGCAGTTTGTGGGATTGAGATTTACAGAATTTTTGGTCAACTATATTATATATAACTCATTCTTAAAATTTCTTTGAAAAGAAACCTAACAATTCTGACTTTAATCTCATAAATCTGACTTATTCAACCTAAAAAAAAACTCAATTTAATCTCATAAATGTCACATATAATCCAGCAGTAATCTCAGAATCTCATAAATCTGAATTATTTTGCCTAAAAAACAAATAATTCTGACTTTAATCTCATAAATCTGACTTATTCAACCTAAAAAAACCTAGGAATTCTCAATTTAATCTCATAAATGTCACCTATAATCCAGCAGTAATCTCAGAAATCTGACATATTCTACCTAAAAATCAAAGAAATCTGACTTTAATATCAGAAATTTGACTCATTCTACCTAAAAAAAAGAAAAGAATTCTGACTTTAATCTCAGTAATCTGACTCATTCAACCTACAAAAAACAGAATTTTCAATTTAATCTCATAAATCTGACTTATTTTAACTAAAAAACTAAGAATTCTGACTTTAATCTCTTAAATCTGATTTATTCTACCTAAAAAAAACGAAGAATTCTGACTTTAATCTCATAAATCTGACTTATTCTACCTAAAGATTAAGAATTCTGACTTTAATCTCATAAATCTGACTTATTCTACCTAAAAAACAAATAATTCTGACTTTAATCTCAGGAATCTAATTTATACGACATAAAAAAAATGACGAATTCTGACTTTAATCTCATAAATCTGATTTATTCTACAAAAAAAACAAAGAATGACTTCAATCTGAATTCTATTTCCTCAGAATTCTGACTTTAAAAAAATCATCATCTGACATTTGGCCCTGATGCTTTCCCGTAGTTAATAATGACGACTACGGTTACGACTTTCAGTTGTGAGTGAATTTCCCAGCGTAGAAAAACAAATATTGATATATTCTAAATAATTGTCGTTCATCTATTACCCATAAGGCAGCAGCAGCAAGTGTTGATTTAGTCAATTTCATGTGTGTTTGAAGACGTGGTGACGTTTACGAGGTTCCATGAATGCACCTCATTAGCTCAACACACCGTGAACCCTGCACTACTTTCACTAGTTCTCATGTTTTTAATTTTTTTCATATAAATGTTATATTTATATACAATATATATTTTTACATTTTTCTGTAAATGCTAGCCTCACCTAACTGGTCGGCGAGGTGCTTCCCTTTCTCCGGAGGGACGATCCTCTCCTCGTCCATGTCGCTACTTGGAATTCCAAAATCTACTTATAATTCCAAGATCTACTTAAAGTTCCAAAACCTACTTGTAATTCCAAAATCTCCTAAATGTACTTAATGTTCCAAAATCTACTTATCATTCCGAAAATCTACGTATAGTTCCAAACTTAAATTCTACTTAAATTTTAAAATTCTACTTAGAATTCCAAAATCTACTTGGAATTCCAAAATCTACTTGGAATTCCAACATCTACTTAGAATTCCAATATCTACTTAGAATTCTAAAATCTACTTAGAATTCCAAAATCTACTTGGAATTCCAAGATCTACTTAGAATTCCAACATCTACTTGGAATTCCAACATCTACTTAGAATTCCAAGATCTACTTAGAATTCTAAAATTCTACTTGGAATTCCAAAATCTACTTGGAATTCCAACATCTACTTAGAATTCCAAGATCTACTTAGAATTCTAAAATCTACTTAGAATTCCAACATCTACTTGGAATTCCAAGATCTACTTAGAATTCCAAGATCTACTTAGAATTCCAACATCTACTTGGAATTCCAAAATCTACTTAGAATTCCAAGATCAAATTAGAATTCCAAGATCTAATTAGAATTCCAAAATCTACTTAGAATTCCAAAATCTAATTAGAATTCCAAAATCTACTTGGAATTCCAAAATCTACTTAGAATTCCAAGATCTACTTAAAGTTCCAAAACCTACTTATTCCAATAGATTCCAAAATCTCCAAAATTAACCTCAAGTAACAAAATCTACTTATCGTTCCAAAAATCTACGTACAGTTCCAAGTTTTACTTACATTTTCAAATTCAACTTAGAATTTCAAATTCTACTTAAATTTTTAAATTCTACTTAGAATTCCAAATTCTACTTAGAATTCCAAGATCTTCTTAAAGTTCCGAAACCTACTTATTCCAAGAGATTCCAAAATCTACGTATAGCTCCAAAATCTACTTATCATTCCAAAAATCTACGTATAGCTCCAAAATCTACTTCAATTTTCAAATTCTACTTAGAATTCCAAAATCTGTATACATATATATATTTATATACGATACATATTTTTGCATTTTTGCCGTAGATGCTAGCCTCACCTAACTGTTCCGCGAGGTGCTTCCCTTTCTCCGGAGGGACGATCCTCTCCTCGTCCATGTCGCACTTGTTGCCCACCATGATCACCTGAGCGTTGTCCCAGGAGTACGTCTTAATCTGAGTGGCCCTGCACACACACACACACGCACACACACACACACACACACACACACACACACACACACACACACACACACACACACACACACACACACACACACATGAATCATCCACGTACATCCATGATCTTAATCTGACAAACCTCGAGCTTTTCCGGTCACGCACCAGTCCTGGACGGCGTTGAACGACTCCTCGTTGGTGATGTCGTACATGAGGATGAAGCCCATGGCGCCGCGGTAGTAGGCGGTGGTGATGGTGCGGTATCGCTCCTGACCGGCCGTGTCCTGGACAACGACAACGTCAGATTAAGGAGATTAAAAAGGTGCGTTCAGACCAAAGTGAGACGTTCTACCACCGTGTCTTCATTTAAAAGCCTTTATTGTTGTTTATTTTTAGGCTTAGGCTCAAGAAATCCAGGCACCGTCTACCAGTTAGCTCGGTTAGCTGCATTAGCTTCTTTTAGCGCGGGTGTGTTAACGCATGTCAGACATTTCCATGACAACCGCCCGGAAAAAGACGCGCATGACGTTGTGCTTGCGTGCCGCGACACCGGAGTCCAGGCACCGTTTACCAGTTAGCTCCGTTAGCTGCATTAGCTCCTTTCTTGCACCGGTGCGTTAACCCATGACAGGTTTCCATGACGTCTGACCGGGAGCATGATGTCGTGTTTACGTGCCGCGACACCAGCGTCCAGGCACCGTTCACCAGTTAGCTCTGCTAGCTGCATTAGCTCCTTTTAGCGCCGGTGCGTTAACGCATGACACGTTTCCATGACGACCGACCCGAAAAAGACGCGCATTAAGTCATGTTTACGTGCCGCGACACCGGCGTCCAGGCACCGTTTACCAGTTAGCTCCGTTAGCTATTTTAGCTCCTTTTAGCGCCGGTGCGTTAACCCATGACACGTTTCCATGACGTCTGACTGGGAAAAAGACGTGCATGATGTCGTGTTTACGTGCCGTGACACCGGCGTCCAGGCACCGTTTACCAGTTAGCTCCGTTAGCTGCATTAGCTCCTTTTAGCGCCGGTGCGTTAACGCATGATGCGTTTCCATGATGACCGACCCGAAAAAGACGCGCATTAAGTCATGTTTACGTGCTGCGACACCGGCGTCAAGGCACCGTTTACCAGTTAGCTCCGTTAGCTGCATTAGCTCCTTTTAGCGCCGGTGCGTTAACGCATGACACGTTTCCATGACGACCGACCGGAAAAAGACGCGCATGACATTGTGCTTGCGTGCCGCGACACCGGAGTCCAGGCACCGTTTACCAGTTAGCTCCGTTAGCTGCGTTAGCTCCTTTTAGCGGCGGTGCGTTAACGCATGACACGTTTCCATGAAGACCGACCGGAAAAAGACGCGCATTAAGTCGTGTTTATGTGCCGCGTCACCGGCGTCAAGGCACCGTTTACCAGAAAGCTCCGTTAGCTGCATTAGCTCCTTTTAGCGCCGGTGCGTTAACCCATGACACGTTTCCATGACGACCGACCGGGAAAAAGACGTGCATTAAGTCGTGTTTACGTGCCGCGTCACCGGCGTCAAGGCACCGTTTACCAGAAAGCTCCGTTAGCTGCATTAGCTCCTTTTAGCGCCGGTGCGTTAACGCATGACACGTTTCCATGACGACCGACCGGAAAAAGACGCGCATGGCGTCGTGTTTACGTGCCGCGACACCGGCGTCCAGGCACCGTTTACTAGTTAGCTCCGTTAGCTGCATTAGCTCCTTTTAGCGCCAATGCGTTAACGCATGACGCCCGACCAGAAAAAGACGCGCATGACCTCATGTTTACGTGCCGCGACACCGATTACCAATTAGCTCCGTTAGCTGCGTTAGCTCCTTTTAGCGCCGGTTAGCACGCCTACAGTCGAACAGCACTACTTTAGAGACTCATCTTAACAATCGAGAGTCACGTAAAACGTTTTTTTTCCGGTCAGTCGCCATGGACGTGGGTTAACATTGACGCCGCTAACCGCCGCTCTGGCGTCAACGCACCCAGCACTATATAGTGTCTTCTGTTTACGATGTTTCTTGAATGCATCTCAACAAACCGTGAGCCCTGCAACACTTTCACTAGTTCTCATGCTGTGCATATAAATATATAAACAGAGTCTTCTGCTGTCACAGAGGCAGATTTTCTCCTCGTCTCAGAGCCATTTTTATCTGAAGCCAAATAATAAAAAAATCATTCCGCCGCATCTCTTGGCCCCGCCCCCTTCACCGAAACCCCCCCCCCCCTCAGCCCCCCCCCCTCAGCCCCCGTTCATAGAATCTCCAGCTGCTCAGAGCTGCAGTAATTCTTCTAAATTTATCTCTGTTGTGCTTTGCTTCCTCTGCTCTCATTCAGCAGTCTACACTTTCCTCTCTTTTGTCCTCGGGGAGGCGGCGAGTGCTCGCTCGCATTTAATTAACCGCAACGTTCACTGTGTGTGTGTGTGTGTGTGTGTGTGTGTGTGAGAGAGTGTGTGTGTGTGTGTGTGAGTGGGAAGCAAAACGCTGGACTCCATCATTTTAAACGGTTTGTTTGTCGCTCGCTAAAGCTGCAGTTCGCAGGATCACAACACAAAAAAAATCATCCCTCAAGGTTATTAAATAAGTCTAATTTGCAAAAGAACTGACGATTAACGCATTTATTCACGATCGATTAACGTGTCGATTGCTTTTTTGATTAATCGATTCGATTCGCTTG
>NC_139805.1:36473847-36698847 GCF_963457635.1 Microchirus variegatus
TTTTAGCATAAGTAGTTTTTAATGTATATTTATATATATATTAAGTATTTTTATGTATATTTATGTATAAAGTTGTATTATTTATAATTATGTGTATATATATTAAGTAGTTTTATGTATATATATAGTAGTTTTTATGTATATATGTGTATATTTTAGCATAAGTAGTTTTTATGTATATATATATTAAGTATTTTTATGTATATTTATGTATAAAGTTGTATTATTTATATTTATGTGTATATATATTAAGTAGTTTTATGTATATATATACATATTAAGTAGTTTATATATATATTTATAGCTATATATTAAGTAGTTTTATGTATATTTATATGTATATATATTAAGACATTTATATATATAGATATATTTATATATATAAAGTAGTTATATGCATATGTATGTATATATAAAGTAGTTTTATTTATATTTATATATTAAGTAGTTTTCTTTGTATATTTATATGTATAAGTCGGTGTTTGTATAATGTATATGTATATTTTAACATAAATAGTTTTTATGTTAAGTAGAGTTTATTTATATGTATGTATGTATGTATGTATATATATATATATTAAGAGGTCTTTATGGATATTTATATATATATATATGAAGTACTTTTTATGTATTTCCATATATATATATATATAATAGTTTTTATGTTTATTTTAACATATATTTCAAGTTGTTTTATGTACATTTTAATAAATACTTGCAATACTAGCAATTTTTATAGTTTATTTTTATGTAAATTATAAGCCTTTTTTAATGCGTCCTGGCAGCAGAACATACACGTAATCACTCGATCGCACAGCAGACGCTAACAAAAATAAGATATAATATATAAATATATAAATATATAAATATATAAATATATAAATATATAATTGACCATTGAAAATGTTTGAATTTTCTGTGCACGTCTGTTTGCCTCAGCGTTTACCTGACTGAGCAGGAGCGAAAACATGAGTCAGCGAAAATGTGAGACTCAGCACACACACACACACACACACACACACACACACACACACACACACACACACACACACACACACACACACACACACACACACACACACAAAGAAACGTTTCCTGTTCCACTTCACTTGACTTTCACCTGTTCAGTGAAACGAACGAGTCAGTGTGTGTGTGTGTGTGTGTGTGTGTGTGTGTGTGTGTGTGTGTGTGTGTGTGTGTGTGTGTGACCTTGCGGAGAGGCAGAGGTCGTTGTGAATGAGTGAGTGAATGAATGAATGGATGCTGAGTCATAGTCTGAGGATCCTGATGAACGGCTGAATGTGTGAGTGGAAGCTCGTCCGAAAAACATGTCTGAGGTCGTGTGTGTGTGTGTGTGTGTGTGTGTGTGTGTGTGTGTGTGTGTGTGTGTGTGTGTGTGACTGTGCAAATGTCACTACACAGTCTGAGGTCACGGGAGGTCACATGACATCACAGAGGGGCCATTAAAAGGGATAGTTCATGTTTTTTTTTAAGTTTTTTGATGTTTATCTCACAGGAAACTGAAGTTTATAAATCACTCACTCTCCCTGCACCAAAGCCCATAGAGAAAATCAGTGATTTTTTACAAGATTTTAACATCATAGCACATTAGGAGTTGTTGATCCACTGCTGCCTCCATCACTAAGTTGTCAATTCGGCTTTAAAAAAAACCTTCGTTCAGATTTACCGCAGTGACACAAAGTGACCACACGAGGCAGCAGTCGACCAGCAGCTCCTGTGTCCACCGTGAGCTAAAATCACTGATTTTCTCTATGGCCTTTGGAGTTTGTAAACTCACTCACTCTCTTGCGCCAAACCCCATAGAGAGAATCAGCGATTTTAGCTCACGGTGGACACAGGAGCTGCTGGTCTGCTGCTGCTGCCTCGTGTGGTCACTTTGTGTCACTGCGGTCAATCTAAACAAAGGTTTTTTTAAAGCCGAATTTTACAAAATAAGACATTTGAACTTAGCGATGGAGGCAGCAGTGGATCAACAACTCCTGTGTGCTGTGATGTTTAATTCTTGTAAAAAATCGTCAATTTTCTCTATGGGGTTTGGTGTGTGTGTGTTTTCTTGTATTTGTTACCTATTCAGGACCAGTAGTCCTCATGGAGACCAAAACCTGGTCCTAATGAGTCAAAACATTTTTTTTATTTTATTTTATTTTTTTTAGGAAATTGTTAAATTTAGATTAAATGAAATTAGCATATTGTGGGTTAGTTATAGTTGAGGTTAGGGTTAGACATGACCTGGTTATGGTTATGGTTAAGGCTTTTTTAGTCCAAATGAATGGGAGGCAATGGCTGAGAAAAAACAGCTGTGTAAACATGTGTGTGTGTGTGTGTGTGTTTATTTTAAGCAGGAAAGGCGACACACACACGCACACACACAGAACATACACACACACACACACACACACACACACTCTTCATATAGAACATAGGTGTTGGTGCAGCAGCAGCAGATTAAAGGCTCAGGTGTGATCGACGGTTCTGGGTCCAAACGAACCGAACATCGTGTATGTGTGTGTGTGTGTGTGTGTGTCATGTCTTACCTCTGCTGGTTCTGATGCTCTCTCTCTCTCTCTGTCTCTCTCTCTTTCCTAAAAAATAACGAATAAATCCTCAAATGTTTCCTCAGAGGCGACAATGACGCGTCTCCGCTGCCGCCGCCGAGCGCACGGTTTCTTTTCGGTGTCGGTTCGGTTGATCCGGATCAGCTGCTGCTGCTGCTGCTGCTGCTGCTGCTGCTGCTGCTGCTGCTGCACAGAAACGAGGTGAAAATCGCCTGGGAAACGTCTGCGCTCCGCCAGCAGCGTCTTCTTTTACGCACGTCTTTACGCAGAGCGCGATGTTTGCACAGGCGTCTGCCGCCTGCTGTCACCTCCTCCTCCTCCTCCTCCTCCTAAAATAAGCTCTGTAAATCTACAGCTTCTCACCAACCCCCCCCCCCCCCCCCCTCGATGTATTTCTTTATTTATTTTCCTCCTGTTCCGCCCTATCACGCGGCAGATCGCTGCAGCGGCAGGAGCGGCAGAGGCGGCAGGAGCGGCAGGAGCGGCAGTCAATTGCTCTATGACTCATAACTGAAGCAGTGAGGCGTGTAATTGCCTCAGCATCAGAAAGAAGACATCTTCATGCTGCTGCTGTGGCAACACACACACACACACGCACACACACACACACACACACACACACACACACACACACACACACACGCACACACACCCGCACACACACACACACATTCTTTTATCACAGAGAATTGTCTTGCGTCCTTCCTCAAAGAACCCGTCCTTAACCTAAAGAAAACCAGGTCTTAACCCTAAAAAAACCCACTAGCGCTAGGTTGGCGCACGCTAACGTGTTTCCGTGACGACAGACCGCAAAAAAACGACGCGCGTGACGTCATGTTCACGTGCCGCGACGCCGGAGTCCAGGCACCGTATACCGGTTAGCTCCGTTAGCTCCATTAGCTCCTTTAGCGCCGTTAGCGTTAGCCTACAGTGGAACTGGAGCGGTCTGTCTGAAAAAGAGCAGCGCTAACAAATAACCATCGCGCCTGTGTATAAACTCCGCCAACACACGTTAACGCATGCCGCGTTTCCATGACAACAGACCGTAAAAAGACGCGCGTGACGTCATGTTTAGTGCCGCGATGCCGGAGTCCAGGCACCGTTTACCGGTTAGCTACGTTAGCTCCATTAGCCTACAGTGGAACTGGAGCGGTCTGTCTGAAAAAGAGCAGCGCTAACAAATAACCATCATGCCTGTGTATGAACTCCGCTAACGCACGTTAACGCATGCCGCGTTTCCATGACGACAGACCGTAAAAAAAACACGCGTGACGTCATGTTCACGTGGCGCTCCGCCGGAGTCCAGGCACCGTATACCGGTTAGCTCCGTTAGCTCCATTAGCTCCTTTAGCGTTAGCCTACAGTGGAACTGGAGCGGTCTGTTTATTAAACGAAAAAGAGCAGCGCTAACAAATAACCATTGCGCCTGTGTATAAACGCCGCTAACGCACGTTAACGCATGCCACGTTTCCATGACGACAGACCGCAAAAAAGACGCGCGTAACGTCATGTTTACGTGCCGCGACGCCGGAGTCCAGGCACCGTATACCGGTTAGCTCCGTTAGCTCCATTAGCTCCTTTAGCGTTAGCCTACAATGGTGCCTCCATTTTTAACGTTTAGCGTTACTTTAGAGACTCGTGTTAACAATCGCTACGTCACGTAAACGCTACGTCACGTAAACGCTACGTCACGTAAACGCCACGTCACGTAAACGCCACGTCACGTAAACGCTACGTCACGTAAACGCTACGTCACGCCCATCTTGTTTCCCGTCAGACGTCATGGATGCATGTCGCGCGTTTCACATCTGGTCATTTTCACGCGTTTCCATGACAACAGACCGGAAAAATACTCGCATGACGTCATGTTTACCTAAAAATGTATCATTTCCTGGAGAATTATAGGGGGGAGGGACTTGATTTTTGTCCCCATAAGGAGGACAGGTCCCCACACTGTGAGTGTGTAAACAGATTTAGGTCCCCACAACATGAGTGATACCTGAAACACACACACGTTCTTGTTCAACACTCGTAATGAGGACACTGGTCGACATAACCCCTCACCTTAAATCCCCCGAAAAAACAGCCAGGTCCATCAAAAATGTCCTCACTTCCTGTCTTTCTAAGTCCAAAATATGCATGTACAAGTACACACAAGTACACACAAGTCAAACAGCTACATTTTTAACCATAAACAGCTAACTCGAGCACAATATGTATTTTATAATCGAATGATTCAACACCCTCTGAATTTTCATATTCATGCTTCATTCTGTGTCCAGGCCTCAGAAAAACCCTACGTGTAGTGCCTGGTTTTGTCCAGAAGATGGTGCTGTAACCCCATGATCGCCCCCTACCAACGTCCATGTTTATCAGTCCTCAACAGTAAATATATTTTTTCCATAATTATGAGAAGTCATTATTATCAGACGTTAAGGTCTACTTATGAGATGCTGAGTCCTAATAAAGATAATAATATCTCAAAAGTATGATTTAGCATAATTATGAGATGCTAAGTCGTCATAATGAGACACTACTTCATAGTTATCACATGCAAAGTCAAGATTATGAGATATTATGCCATTATTGTGAGATGCTAAGTCAAACTAATGAGATTCTATCTCATAATAAATCATGGCATGATAAGTCATAGATGCTAAGACATTCTTATAAGATGCTACGTCATGGTTATGTGATGTCTCATAATTATGAGACGCTATGTGATAGATGCTGAGTCATAGATGCTGTCATGATTATGAGATGCTAAGAAGTCATAATTATGAGTTGCTAAGCCATTTATGCTAAGTCATACTTGTGAGATGCTAAGTCATGATTATGAGACACTAAGCCATAGATGCTAAGTCATGATTATGAGATGCTAAGTAGCCATAATTATGAAATGCTAAGCCATAGATGCTAAGTCATACTTGTGAGATGCTAAGTCATGATTATGAGACGCTAAGCCATAGATGCTAAGTCATGATTATGAAATGCTAAGTAGTCATAATTATGAGATGCTAAGCCATTTATGCTAAGTCATACTTGTGAGATGCTAAGTCATGATTATGAGACACTAAGCCATAGATGCTAAGTCATGATTATGTGTTTTATTGTTTTTATTTTGTCTCCTATGTTTTATGTGCCATGTTTTATTTATTGTATTGTTAAGCACTTTGTACCAGCTTAAGCTGCCTAAAGCACTCTATAAATAAAGTTGAGTTGAGATGCTAAGTCATGATTATGAAATGCTAAGTTGTCATAATTATGAGCGGCTAAGCCATAGATGCTAAGTCATACTTGTGAGATGCTAAGTCATGATTATGAGATGCTAAGCCATAGATGCTAAGTCATGATTATGAGATGCTAAGTCATGATTATGAAATGCTAAGCCATAGATGCTCAGTCATACTTGTGAGATGCTAAGCCATAGATGCTAAGCCATGATTATGAGATGCTAAGCCATAGATGCTAAGTCATGATTATGAGATGCTAAGTCATGATTATGAAATGCTAAGTAGTCATAATTATGAGATGCTAAGCCATTTATGCTGAGTCGTACTTGTGAGACGCTAAGCCATATATGCTAAGTCATGATTATGAAATACTAAGTAGTCATTATTATGAGATGCTAAGCCATAGATGCTAAGTCATGATTATGAGATGCTAAGCCATAGATGCTAAGTCGTGATTGTGAGATGCTAAGCCATTTATGCTAAGTCATACTTGTGAGATGCTAATTCATGATTATGCGACGCTAAGCCATAGATGCTAAGTCATACTTGTGAGATGCTAAGTAGTCATAATTATGAGACGCTAAGCCATAGATGCTAAGTCATGATTATGAGATGCTAAGCCATAGATGCTAAGTCATACTTGTGAGATGCTAAGTAGTCATAATTATGATATGCTAAGCCATGATTATGAAATGCTAAGTAGTCATAATTATGAGATGCTAAGCCATATATGCTTAGTCATACTTGTGAGATGCTAAGTCATGATTATGAGACGCTCAGCCATAGATGCTAAGTCATACTTGTGAGATGCTAAGTAGTCATAATTATGAGATGCTAAGCCATAGATGCTAAGTCATACTTGTGAGATGCTAAGTAGTCATAATTATGAGATGCTAAGCCATAGATGCTAAGTCATGATTATGAGATGCTAAGCCATAGATGCTAAGTCATACTTGTGAGATGCTAAGTAGTCATAATTATGAGATGCTAAGCCATTCATGCTAAGTCATACTTGTGAGATGCTAAGTCATGATTATGAGACGCTAAGCCATAGTTGCTAAGTCATGATTATGAGATGCTAAGCCATAGTTGCTAAGTCATACTTGTGAGATGCTAAGCAGTCATAATTATGACACGCTAAGCCATAGATGCTAAGTCATGATTATGAGATGCTAAGCCATAGATGCTAAGTCATACTTGTGAGATGCTAAATTGTCATAATTATGAGATGCTTAGCCATAGATGCTCAGTCATACTTGTGAGATGCTAAGCCATAGATGCTAAGTCATGATTATGAGATGCTAAGCCATAGATGCTAAGTCATGATTATGAGATGCTAAGCCATAGATGCTAAGTCATACTTGTGAGATGCTAAGTTGTCATAATTATGAGATGCTAAGCCATAGATGCTCAGTCATACTTGTGAGATGCTAAGCCATAGATGCTGTCATGATTATGAGATGCTAAGCCATAGATGCTAAGTCATGATTATGAGATGCTAAGTCATGATTATGAAATGCTAAGTAGTCATGATTATGAGATGCTAAATTACACTTGTCAGATGCTAAGTCATGATTATGAAATGCTAAGTAGTCATAATTATGAGATGCTAAGTCATACTTGTGAGATGCTAAGCCATAGATGCTAAGTCATGATTATGAGATGCTAAGTCATGATTATGAAATGCTAAGTAGTCATAATTATGAGATGCTAAGCCATTTACGAGATGATGCTAAGTCTTGATCTTTAGATGTTAAGATACTCATAAATCATGAGATGGTTAAAATCAATTTTACCAAAATATTGTTGTTGTTTTGGACATAAAATACAATTTATTGACACGGTAACAGGTCAGAGAGGGTTGCAGACGCTGCAGCGGCGCGGAGGTGGGATCGCGGCGGTCGAGGCTGCGTCGGCGAGCCACGGGTGAAGCTTCAATTGCTCCAGAGTCGCTCGATCCTTTGGCTCCAGAGTCAAACACGTCCTCAGGAAGTCCTGGCAGGGTCCCGACAGGTGGCCGCCGATCGCCATACCGTCGCGGACGAAAGCCTCTGTGCTGAAGCTGGAGGCGCCGTCCAGCGCGTCGCAGAGCAGCGCCCCCAGCTGCCAGACGGTGGTCGGTCCGGCCTTGTACGACCCGGCGCTGTAGAACTCGGGCGGAGCGTACGTGGGGGTGCCGGAGAAGCCGCTGTAAGAGGAGTTCGGGTCGGCGGCGTGGCGGGCGCACCCGAAGTCGATGACCCTCACGCGGAGGCCGTCGCCGCGCCGCTCGACGAGCACGTTCTCCGCCTTGATGTCGCGGTGGAAGACCCGCGCCGCCTGCATGTGGACGGCCGCGTCCACCAGCTGCTTCACGACGGCCTTGGCCGCGACCTCGCTCATCGGGCCGTTGCTCTTCAGGTACTGGAGCAGGTCCACGGCGGCGAGCGGCCGCTCCATGACCAGAACCACCTCGTGCTCCAGGTTGTACCAGTTCAGTATGGACACGGCGGCGGACTGACCCAACAGCGACGGGCGCCCGCCGGCTCTCATCATCATGAGCGCCTCCAGGGGGATCCGGTACCTCGTTCCGCTTAGAACCACCGAGCGCATCTTCGCGCACAACTCCGGGATGCGCTTGATCGCCACCGGCAGTTTGTCGGAGAGCCTCCTGCCGGCGTAGACGCAGCCGAAACCTCCGCGTCCGAGCATGTAGAACGACTTGTATTTGGTCACAAAGTCCACGTAGCTGGTTCTGCTGAAGATGGAGGTTCCGATCCAGCCGGGTTCCAGAGCTCCTGGCAGAACTTCAGCAGCTTCGGTCTTTGCGACGTTCGCCTCTGTCGTCTCCTGGTTTGTGGAGATCTTCATCGTGTTTGTGACTTGAAGATCTTGTGTCTGGCGGAACACACAGCGTTGTCTTATATGTAAATCACAGACTGTGTCGTCCTTTGATCCTTTAATGTCTTTTATTTCCATCTTTGGCAACAGTTTTGATGACTTTTTGACTTTGATGTCATGTGACGTGGCTTTGAATTCATCTGCATCTCATAATCATGACTTAGCATCTCACAAGTATAGTATCTATGGCTTAGCATCTATGGCTTAGCGTCTCATAATTATGACTACTTAGCATTTCATAATCATGACATAGCATCTCATAATCATGACTTAGCATCTCACAAGTATGACTTAGCATATATGGCTTGACGTCTCATAATTATGACTACTTAGCATTTCATAATCATGACTTAGCATCTATGGCTTAGCATCTCATAATTATGACAACTTAGCATTTCATAATCATGGCATAGCATCTCATAATCATGACTTAGCATCCATGGCTTAGCGTCTCATAATCATGACTTAGCATCTCACAAGTATGACTTAGCATATATGGCTTAGCATCTCATAATCATGACTTAGCATCTCACAAGTATGACTTAGCATCTATGGCTTAGCATCTTATAATCATGACTTAGCATCTCATAATCATGACTTAGCATCTCATAATCATGACTTAGCATCTATGGCTTAGCATCTCGTAATCATGACTTAGAATCTTATAATCATGACTTAGCATCTATGGTTTAGCATCTCACAATCATGACTTAGCATCTATGGCTTAGCATCTCGTAATCATGACTTAGAATCTTATAATCATGACTTAGCATCTATGGTTTAGCATCTCACAATCATGACTTAGCATCTATGGCTTAGCATCTCATAATTATGGCTACTTAGCATCTCATAATTATGGCTACTTCGCATCTCATAATCATGACTTAGCATCTATTGCTTAGCATCTCATAATCATGACTTCTTAGCATCTCATAATCATGACTTAGCATCTATTGCTTAGCATCTCATAATTATGACTTCTTAGCATCTCATAATCATGACTTAGCATCTCATAATCATGATTCAGCATCTATCACATAGCGTCTCATAATTACATCACATCACATAACCACGACTTAGCATCGAATAAGAATGATGTCTTAGCATCTATGACTTAGCATGCCATAATTTATTATGAGATAGAATCTGATTAGTTGGCTTAGCATCTCAAAATAATGGGATAATATCTCATAATCATGACTTAGCATCTCATAATTATGCTAAATCATACTTTTGAGATAGTACATCTTTATTAAGACTGACGACATTTTCTTCTATGCACAGAAAAATGAGAAGGTTTTTTGTCGAAAAGGACGACTGAAGATGTAATAAGAACATTGACCTGTGGGGGGCAGCGTTTCCTTTCATGTATTACACTTGGTCAAGTTCAGAGGTAGTGCCGGCATGTAAGCCTTAAAGCTGTTTACAAGTTAAAATACTTAAAGTTAAAGGTGGTCTTAAATATTAAAGGCGCCATGTGTAAGAATGTGGCCGAAAACCGTTACTACATTCAAATTCAAAATACCGAGGTCTTTTAGGTTTAGTTTTCAGATAATCTCAGCTAACAGATGTTATCTGCGAGCTAGAAGCTAATTTACCGTGGAGAAGTGCACAGATTTAGCACATTAGCTTCACAAACAACACACAAACATTTAGCTTTGTCAAATGCCAGTTGAAATGCCACTTGTTAGCATTTAAGCTAGTTGATGTTGACCGCTAATGTTATTAGCACACATTGCTAGGGTTTTCTAAAGCAAATATTATAAATATTATAAATATAGAGACATTATCATCTCGGCTAACATGCGTTGTCTGCTTTAAACTGCGAACTATAAGCTAGTTTAGCTCAACAGCGCTGTGGTTTAGCACATAAGCTTGACAAACCATCTTAGCTAGCAGCAGTAATTGAACACAACCAGAAGGAAAAGCCAGCATTTCAGCGAGAGGATTTTATCCCGAATGTTATTATTAGCATACATCATAGAACCTTATGGTGTTCCGTCCACTTTGTTTGTTTATTTATTAAATTATAAATTCTTACTTAAATTCTGTAGGAAGGAAACACGATAATTGTGTTAAACTGCAATAATTAAAAAATTAAAATTATTAGATTCTATAACAATTTTGACTTTCACTCATAACCTTGACTTCTTGGTTAAAGAACAACATTTTATCTTGTCATTATTAATTTATATACTTTAAAAAAAATTACATTATACAACCGTATATCTATCTAATGAATTCTACTCTTTATCTCACAGTATATATATATATATATATATATATATAAAGGGATATTTATTATTTATTATTTATTATACATTTATTCCATATTATCTCATAAATTTGAAATTTTTATCCCATTATTTTCACTTTCTATGAGAATTTGAATGTTTAAGAGGTGGCGGTGTTGGCCTTCCATACACTTCAGGTATCTTAATGACTAATTTGATATAATGAATACTAATTAAAGTGTTAAAGCGTTATTTTTTTTTGCCTGTTTGCAGGAAACAATAACATCAATGTGAAATGTAAAAAAAAAAAATTGAGCAACTCTTCAAACTTTATTTGACTTCAGCTCCAAAACAATGGCTTCTCCATTTTAGATCAATAAAAACATAATAAATCCAAAGAATGTGAACTTTACCCTCTTATTTCACATTTTTAAAATAAGTGTTTTTTTATTGTTTTGTTGTGTTGGATTGAAGCGAACGATGGTTTTATTATTGGTCACTGCCATAAACTACGGCGTCTCTACTGCCACCGTGTGGTCAACAGAAGTCTTTTCGAGGATCGATTCTTGACAGAAAGAAAATCCTCCAAATAAAATAGCGACAAAGTGACACGAGAGAGAGTTTTTACGGCGAGGACGCGCCCGTTTTTATACAACATTATAAAAGTTAGTGTTCTTACGAAAAGACTTTGGAAGGAGCGATAAAGTTTAAAAACCTCGTAAAAAACCTCAGTGTGGTAGTTTCATGTGTGTGTGTGTGTGTGTGTGTGTGTGTGTGTGAGGCTCCGCCCCCCTCGACATTCATCTGAATGAATAATTCACCAAACTGAACATTCACAGAATGGATGATTAACCTCAAATATAGAGCACAGCGCGGCACTATCATCCAGAGTGAGTGAGTGAATGTTACTGTTCCTGAGAGGAAGTCACAAAAATACGGTTTTAATCCAAATTCATGTAATAGTTTAAATTGTTAACTAATGACCTCATTTCGTCAGCTGACGCTAACGCTAACGCTAACCCGTTTGACAAATAACCACAACATTTTGTCGTGAAGTCACAAAAACTGAGCCGGGGAAAGAAAATGAGCAAAAATGATGTCATTAATTCAGAAAATCAGCAGTTTGTGCTCATTGTATTTGCATTGATTTAATGTCATTATTATGACTTTCTATCTTTTAATTCAGAATTAAAAATGTCATATGATGTCACCATATGTCATAATTAAATCTTTTTATTTCACAATCATGTCCTGATTGTGTCCATTAACTCACAACGCCAACCTTTTACTTTCTAATTTTTGACTTTTTATTGCATAAAAAATTACTCTAATCTCACAATTTTAATATAATTAAGCTTCTTTTTTTAAACCCATAAATGACCATTTATTTAAAAATCGATAATAGAAAATAGATTTTTTTTTATACTTAATTTTTTACATACTTAAATACTTAAAATAAAGACAATTTATCTTGTAATTATGAATTTATATCTAAAACAAATTAAATAGTTCAACCATATATCTATCTAATGAATTCTACTCTTTATCTCACAGTGACCTTTGACTTATTTTAACTCATTATTATCATCAACAATTTTTTTACTTTTTATTCCAAAACTGAAACCTTTTATCTACATCATCTCAGAAATTACTTTTTTTTATCTCATAATTGGAGACTTTTCGTGTAAAGTTGACTCTTTATCTCACACTTATGACGCAAATTTTGCATCTCCCATAATTTGCACTTTCTGTGAGGAATTTGAATGTTGTAGTTCTGGCGGTGTTTGCCTTCCATACACTATTTTTCCACACACTATTTTTCCATACAGCAAAATATCTAAAAATAAAGACTTTTTATCTCACATTTATTACATTTTATCTCCCATAATTTACACTTTGCAATTTCACTTCCTCCCCCTGATAAATGTGCAATACCTCCCAGAGCAATACTGCAAAATACATATATATATGTGTATGTGTATGCGTAGATGTATATGTATATATATACATATATACGTATATAAAGGTGCTGTATATTTGTATATTTTTACTTGTTTTTACATTTTCTACATCTGCTTTTACATTTACAAAAAAAACATATACTGTGTTTAGTTTTGAGCTATATATTTATTTATATATAAATGTGTGTTCCTTTTGGTAAAAAAAAAACTGACTCGTAGAACCCGCATAATATTTTCAATGTGCCTGGACTGTCTGTTTAAGCATAAATGGCAAATAAAAACCTTGAAACCTTGAAACTTGATTTTCTATGAGGAATTTGAATGTTGTAGTTCTGGCGGTGTTTGCCCTCCATACACTTCAGAGCAAAATACCTCATAATAAATACTTTTTTAATCTCACATTTATTACATTTTATCTCCCATAATTTGCACTTTCTATGAGGAATTTGAATGTTGTAGTTCTGGCGCTGTTTGCCTTCCATACACTTCAGAGCAAAATACCTCAAAATAAATACTTCTTTAATCTCACATTTATTAAATTTTATCTCCCATAATTTGCACCTTCTGTGAGGAATTTGAATGTTGTAGTTCCAGCGGTGTTTGCCTTCCATACAGTTCAGAGCAAAATACCTCAAAATAATATATTTTTATCTCACATTTATTAAATTTTATCTCATAAACCCCCCATAATTTACACTTTCTATGAGGAATTTGAATGTTGTAGTTCTGGCGGTGTTTGCCTTCCATACTCTTCAGAGCAAAATACCTCAAAATAAATACTTTTTTAAAATCTCACTTTTATTATATTTTATCTCCCATAATTTGCCATTTTTATGAGAAATTTGAATGTTGTAGTTCTGGCGCTGTTTGCCTTCCATACAATTCAGGGCAAAATACCTCAAAATAATATATTTTTATCTCACATTTATTAAATTTTATCTCATAAACCCCCCATAATTTACACTTTCTATGAGGAATTTGAATGTTGTAGTTCTGGCGGTGTTTGCCTTCCATACTCTTCAGAGCAAAATACCTCAAAATAAATACTTTTTTAAAATCTCACTTTTATTATATTTTATCTCCCATAATTTGCCATTTTTATGAGAAATTTGAATGTTGTAGTTCTGGCGCTGTTTGCCTTCCATACAATTCAGGGCAAAATACCTCAAAATAATTACTTTTTTAAAATCTCATTTTTATTATATTTTATCTCGTAAACCCAGCATAATTTTCACTTCCTGTGAGGAATTTGAATGTTGTAGTTCTGGCGGTGTTTGCCTTCCGTACATTTCAGAGCAAAATACAATGAGCTCATTATTAGACTAATTAGAGTGCGACTGTTTTTGCCAAAAATCGGGATTTTGCTCTTGAAAGAATGCAGATTTAGTGGATTAATCCGACGCAGCCTGCAGATCTGATCAGACTATGGTCAGATATTGGAGTCAGATATGGTACAAAACCGTGAATACTGAGCTGTTGCAGCAGGTCACGGTGACCGGACACAGTTTCCCTTGAGCAAACAGCTCCAAACACTTCACAGTCTCCATGGTGTGAGGCGACGTGAGCTTTTATTCTTTCCTTTTCCTTTTTTTTTCTCCCCCCCCTCCTCCTCTGTTTTAATAGCGAGCACAGGTTGTCTCAGGTGTGTCCTTCTGCTGCTTAACCATTAAACCCTGACACGATCCAGCAGTGACGTTTCCTCAGCCGACCGACCGAAATTTTTACATTTTTTATCCTTTTGCAAACTGCAAAAATGTTAGCAAAGCTCTTTTTCCTGTTTTGTTTTTCCTCGGCGTTGGCAAACCAACTCTGCAAACAAGGTAAGAACCTTCTGTCACTGCTACTGTTTATGTTAGATTTCAAACACACAGAATAAAAGGTCAGAATAAAAAGCCTGGAATGCACTTTGTAATCCTCCTCGCAGACGCTTCAGACGGCTATAAAGTTCGAATCAGCCTCCAAACGGCGCTGGGAGACGACGCCGTACGTACATTTGTACACGAATGTGCATTTTTAATGGTTTTACTTGTGTGTGTGTGTGTGTGAGGAGGTTAATGTGGTGATAAATTAACCGGTGCAGCGTCCGCTCTCTTGCAGTACGTCTGGAACGAAGACGAAATGTTCTTTTTCCGATCGACTCTGGCCTTCGCCATGAGGACTCGCCTCAGCGGGCAGACGTTCGAGTGCGTAAACGTCGATTTTTATTATCATTAAATCAATGTGTAATAGAATAATAATATAAATCTTTGTTTGTTTGTTTTTTTGTCTCCAGAGTGTCGAACATCCTCGTGTGTCACCAGACGCCCAGAGTTTCCTTCTGGTTCGTGGTGACGTCGCCGCAGAACGCGACGCAGCTCGTCGATAAAGCGGACGTGGAGGAGGCCGTCAGGTGATCACGCATTAAAAAAACAACAACAAAAATAATCATCAGTTTTTCATTACTTCTACTAAAAAAAACGGGCCATTTTGCTAACGTTAGCCCCAAATTAGCTGCCGGGGTTTCATCGTACAACGACAGATAAGCAGCGAAGCATCGTGATTTAATTTAAGATTATAGATTTTACTGGTATGTTTTTAAAGAAAAGAGTGTGTTATAATGTGAATGTGTCCCTTGTGCTAATGTTAGCTTCATTTAGCCACGTAGCTCCCATTAGAACAAGTAAAGCAAAAGTTTTTGGCGCATTTAAGATAATAATTTCAACCGTATATCAAGAAAAAAACAAACGTAACTGTGTTTGGACAACAAGTTAATGCTAACAGCTGTAGCTTTTGTACTGTTAGCTAAATTTTGCCACTATAGCTCATACTAGCACAAGTAAAGCTACATTTTTTAGCAGCAAACCATAGTAATGTGGGCAGTGATGCGCGTTTGTTTGTTTTTTTTAGCTATTAATTAATAACTGTTTGGATGACTTATTATTGTTAACATCTGTAGCGCTTGCCTTTTTTTTTGTTTCTGTTAGCTAATTTTAGTTTAAACAATTAATACATTTTTTATAGCTCTTACTAGAATAAATAAAGCAATGTTTTTTTTTAATAATTTCAACAAAGATGTGCTATTATGCTACGTAGCTGTGGTGTTTGGATGACAAGTTAATGCTAACAGCTGTTGCGCTTGCCTTTTTTGTTTCTGTTAGCTAATTTTAGCCACTATAGCTCTTTTGTCTACATAAAAAATATTAATGTAGACAATTTCAACTTTATGTGAAGAACGATGTGCTATTATGCTACGTAACTGTGGTGTTTGGATGACAAGTTAATGCTAACAGCTGTAGCAATCAAAATTCCAAAATGGCTGACTTCCTGTTGAGTTGAGGCCATGGTTACGATCGACTTTTTCGTTCGTCTTGGTCTATAACATCTTTCCACCAAGTTTCGGGAAATTCGGCGGAACTCAATTTTGCCTCTGTTTTCACCTTAGGGGGGCGCTGTAGTAAACCTTTTCTTTGCTTCATTAGAAAGTCCAGGAATCGGATCAACAGCGCTTTCCTGCTCACCGACGACACGCTGGAGTTTATCGGGATCGACCCGACGCTGGCGGCTCCCTTCGAGCCCGTCCCGGCGCCGTGGCTCATCGTGTTCGGCGTGGTGATGGGCGTCATCGCCGCCGGGATCGTCGTCTACGTCGCGTCCACTGTGGTCAAAAACAAACGGTAGAGAAACGCACACGCTCTTTAAAAACCCGATTTTTTAAATTTTACGTTGTTACTGAACCTTGTGTTGTTGTTTTTTTGTGTTTTTTTGTTTTATTCCAGTAAGAAGAACGAGAAAACAAACGACGGCGTCGCGGACGACGAGACGCGAGCGAAGGCGATGGAAAACGGCCGAGCGGCTGACGGCGTTTACAACGCGTCCTTCTCCGACGACGAGAGGTTGTAAAGTTTACGCAAAAAAAACAAAAAAAACACAAAACACTCCTCGTATGGACAATAAAACTGACATATTACGGAAAAATTAGCGCTATTTTAGTCGCGTAACGAGATGCATTCAAGAAACCTGGTATATGACATAACTCCTGCAAACACACATGAAATTCACTGATCAAATGGTGGCTGCCGCTGCTGCCACCTTGTGGTAAAATAATGCAACACAAATAAAGTCAGTGGAGTATCAATGATATTACAAATATTTACTTTTTAATGTAATTAAAAGCTCACCTGTTCAACTGCTTCTTCTTCTTCTTTGGGGTTTTAACGTCATCTCGTGTCCATGATGTTTCATTACTGCCCTCTCCTGGAATTAAAAGATTCCTACACCACCCAGTCCAACATGTTTTCTTACTTCTTCTTCTATGAACAAGACGTCATAAATGAGGCGTCCTGTGTTCCTAATAAAGTGACCAGCCAGTGCTCGAATGTAATACACATATGTGCCATTAGGTGGCAGCATTGCACTGCCAGTCCCTGTGTCTCTTTGTGAGCATCACAAAAACTTTAAAGGATTTTTTTGGTGGTCAAAACCTGGTTTAGGGTTCGTCATGAACGAGTTATGATATAATTGAGGCTCTATAGCGCCCCCTAAGATGAAAACAGTAGCAAGATGGAGTTCCACCAAATTTCTCGAAACTTGGTGGGAAGATGTTATAGACCAAGACGAACAAAAAAGTCAACCGTAACCATGGCCTCAACTCAACGGGAAGTCGGCCATTTTGGAATCTTGGCGTCCATTTTTGGCGATTTGCACCCTACGTAAAAGCGCAAAATTCGAACATCAACTCATACATCAAGCTTGACAGTTAACAGCAGTCAAGAAATTGATCTAAACGTCATTATTTTAGCCTGAAATTAGACTTTTTCTACACATATTCCCATTTTTTAGCTAATGTTGTGTATTCTAAGTGTTAATTATCAATAAAGACAGTGTTTACAACCATTATAACAAATATAATATATAAATACTAATAACTAATTTATTTAACAATTTATGGAAAATCTAGTTTTCTAAATATCATTATTTCATGATACACTGATGTTTAATCGTTCTCTCATCACGCCGTCATGTAGCATAAATCCTAGCAGTTCCACAATTTTACTTCCAATAAAAAATTTTTTTTAGGTCAACAGTCGATGATTTTCTTCAGACATGGAGTGATGTGAACCCGCTCTCTCTCTCTGCCTTTTTCAGACATGAATTAAATATGAATTGTCCTTTTATGAATGTGGAACGAGCTTATTTATACATTCTTAACAGACATGTAGGGATTTGGGCTTCCTACATCTTGGTTGACATCGAATTCAAGGACTTTCCAGGACTAAATTCCCCTCAAATTTCAAAGATATGACCCATGTCTATTTAGGGCAGTTTTCAACAACTTTCAAGGGCCTTGAAAAAAAAAATCAAATTCAAAAACTTTCAAGGATTTCAAGGACCCATGGGATCCCTTGAGTGGACACCAGTGGCAGGAGACACAATGACCCATGTCTATTTAGGCCTGTTC
This sequence comes from Microchirus variegatus, assembly GCF_963457635.1. Classification (NCBI taxonomy): domain Eukaryota; kingdom Metazoa; phylum Chordata; class Actinopteri; order Pleuronectiformes; family Soleidae; genus Microchirus; species Microchirus variegatus. The sequence goes on from NC_139805.1 coordinate 36,492,169, forward strand.
TCAACAACTTTCAAGGGCCTTGAAAAAAATTCAAAAACTTTCAAGGATTTCAAGGACCCATGGGAATCCTTAAGTGGACACCTATTGCAGGAGACACTATGACCTATGTCTATTTAGGACTGTTTTAAACAACTTTCAAGGACCTTGGGGGAAAAAATCAAATTCAAAAACTTTCAAGGATTTCAAGGACCGATGGGAATCCTTAAGTGGACCAATTGCAGGAGACACTATGACCTATGTCTTAGGGCTGTTTACAACAACATTCAAGGGCCTTGGGGGAAAAAATCAAATTCAAAAACTTTCAAGGATTTCAAGGACCGATGGGAATCCTTAAGTGGACCAATTGCAGGAGACACTATGACCTATGTCTTAGGGCTGTTTACAACAACTTTCAAGGGCCTTGGGGGAAAAAATCTAATTCAAAAACTTTCAAGGATTTCAAGGACCCATGGGAATCCTTAAGTGGACACCGGTGGCAGGAGACACAATGACCCATGCCTATTTAGGGTTGTTCTCAATAACTTTCAAGGGCCTTGAAAAAGAATTCAAATTCAAAAACTTTCAAGGATTTCAAGGACCCATGGGAACCAACCCATGTCTATTTAGGGCTGTTTTCAACAACTTTCAAGGGCCTTGAAAAAAAAAATCAAATTCAAAAACTTTCAAGGATTTCAAGGACCCATAGGCACCCTTAGGTGGACACCAGTGCGGGAGACACTATGACCCATGTCTATTTAGGGCTGTTCTCAACAACTTTCAAGGGCCTTGAAAAAAAATTCAAATTCAAAAACTTTCAAGGATTTCAAGGACCCATGGGAACCGACCTATGTCTATTTAGGTCTGTTTTCAACAACTTTCAAGGGCCTTGGGGGAAAAAAATTAAAATTCAAAAACTTTCAAGGACTTCAAGGACCCATGAGAATCCTTAAGTGGACACCAGAGGCAGGAGACACAATGACCCATGTGTATTTAAGGCTGTTCTCAACTACTTTTAAGGGCCTTGAAAAAAATTGAAATTCAAAAACTTTCAAGGATTTTAAGGACCCAACCCAACAGAAACATGGGGATTTTGTCTGAGTAAACGCTAAGTATAGAGACTTAAATGTGATATTGTTGATTGTTTTGCTGCTGCATCTCATTGTAATGAGTTTTTGTCTCATTTTGTCTTTTTTGAAAAAGACATTTTATTCATGAAAATACATCATCATCAACAACAACAACAGCGCCCCCTGCTGCCTGCCTGCAGAAAAAGAAGCCAGTCTGATGCGTTTCTACAGAGAGACAAGATTTACTCAGTGAACAAAGTCTTCAACAATGACAATGGAAACATTTTTTTTTTTTTTTTGCAAATTGCATAGTGAGCGCTGCGCTGTAGGCGTGGCCTCGAAGCTACAGGATGTGAGCGTGTACGCGAGTTCAATTCCTCGCAATAAATAAATAAATAAATAAATATATAAAAACCAGCAGAAACCTGAGCATTTTTTAAAGGGGATATATGTAAAAAACAGAGGTGGACACAGTTTTCGCATTTGTTAAACCACTAAAAAATTATATTTTTCACACACATACATACTTTTTTAGTTTTCCAATGACCCATTTCATGTATATGAAATTTATACACAATTTTGTATTAAAAATACAGTATAAATGTAGTTTGAATAAATAAATTGTAGTGTGTTTAAGACAACAAATAATAATTTAAAAACAATGTCCACTTATATATATATATATATATATATATATTTTTTTTTAAATCAAATTTTTTGGGGAAAAAAAACAATTCAAAAACTTTCAAGGATTTCAAGGACCCATGGGAATCCTCAAGGACACACCGGTGACAGGAGACAGAATTACCCATGTCCATTTAGGGCGGTTTTCAACAAATTTCAAGGGCCTTGAAAAAAATTATAATTCAAAAACTTTCAAGGATTTCAAGGACCCATGGGAATCCTTAAGGACACACTCGTGGCAGAAGACACCATGACCCATGTCCATTTAGGGCTTTTTCAACAAATTTCAAGGGCCTTGAAAAAAAATTATAATTCAAAAACTTTCAAGGATTTCAAGGACCAATGGGAATCCTTAAGGACACACTGGTGGCAGGAGACACTACAACCCATGTCCATTTAGGGCTTTTTTCAACAACTTTCAAGGGCCTTGAAAAAAAATTATAATTCAAAAACTTTCAAGGATTTCAAGGACCCTTTCAGGAATCCTTAAGGGGACCTAATTTATCTAAATATCAACTTCACTTCTTTCAAGCACTTTCAATGACCCCATGTCTATTTAGGGACAATTTTTTTATGGGGCTTGACATTTTTTTTTTTAATTCACAAACTTTCAAGGATTTCAAGTACCTGTGTGTTTGGTTTATTCAATCACCTGATGCGAGGAGACAATGACGGACCGTGAAAAAACATCACATTCTTTAAATCTCCTAAAATAACGTGGACAAAAGTGAGCTTAAGCTAATGCTAACGCTCACTTTGGCAGAAACTCCCATGTTTTTTTTTTTGCTTCCTTGTCCAGGATTGGGACACTTGGACATTTTGGAACCACACCGGTTGCTGTTTTCAACGATAACTTCACTGATTTTCATTGCAGACCCTTGCTTTATTTCTTCTTGGTCGAGACGTTTTTGAGAGGAGGTGCTGAGCCTTTTTAGGTCATTTTGACCATTTTTTTTTTTTTTTTACATATATCCCCTTTTAAAAGTCTCCAGTTCATCATCTGTTGCTGCTGCTGAAGTGATTCTGAAAGCCCGAGGACTCTTTGCGCCGCTGTTGAATTATCAATAATAAACATCCAGTCCATTTTTAATGAGGCCTATTTTTCCAACAATGCAGCTTTCAGGGCTCAGAATCAATATTTCACAGTGGAGGGGGGGGGTACATTTTTTATCAAGTTCCCGTTGAAAGTCCAAATGCATAATTTATATCAAGATACACGAGTGTGAAAAGTGACAGATTCCATATATATATATAAATATATATATGTGTATATAGAGTGGAGGTGGAAACAATACGCTGTGATTCACCGACTGCTGCCTTGTGTTTGAAAAAGTGTGGTTTCATGGCGTAGTGACACCGATAATGCCGTGAGCGCCCCCTGCAGTGACAACTAAACTGAGACACGGCAAAGGAAATGTTTAAAAAGTCAATATTTATCCGGGGATCGTGCCGAACGGAGGATTTCAAACACTAAAGGGCTTTATTTTGCCATTAAAGAGACTTTTCCGCGTGAAAACTGACATTTTTCTCCCCACACACCAAACCCCATAGAGAAAATCAGTGATTTTAACATCACAGAGACACAGGAGTTCACAGGAGTTGTTGATCCACTGCTGCCTCCATCACCAGGTTCAAATGTCTCATTTTGTCAATTCGGCTTTTGAAAATCTTCGTTCGGATTGACCTCAGTGACACAAAGTGACCACACGAGGCAGCAGTAGACCAGCAGCCGCTGTGTCCGCGTGAGCTAAAATCGCTGATTTTCTCTATGGGGTTTGGTGTGGGAGAGTTTACGGTCTACGAACTTCAGTTTCCTGTTGGAGAAGTCTTAAAATAACGTCGATTTTGAATTGTTTAATGACTAAAATCAATAGTTTTTTACCCTTTCTCAGCAGTAGGGGGCACTCACAGCATATCCAGTGAAGATCCATCACTCGAAAGAGTCTCATTTCTCATTTCTGTTCCGTCTAAAAGTCCCATCGCTGCACTTCTTTCTCTTTGTCCTTCATCAGTGTGTTTGGAGTCCCGCTGGGCGTGGCCTGTGTGGGCGTGGCCTGTGTAGCCCCGCCTCCCCGCGCTGCCCTCCCCCTCTCGCGCTCTCGTACGACCTCCACCAGCCTCTGAAACCGCTGGTTCAGCTCCTCCAGCCCTCCGCCCCCCTCCGGCCCCGCCTCTGGCCCCGCCTCCTCCCCGCCCCGCTCGCTCTCCAGCGAGCTCAGAGACTCCGCCCTCGAGTCGCGCCCCTCAAACTCGTACGTCTGCAGCGAGTCGTAGGGCGGCTGCGACGGGTCAAAGGTCACCCGATCCAGGCGGATCTTTAGGAGGTCCTCCATGTGGAGAGGCCGCGGCGGGTTCGAGGGCACCGCCGCCGCCGCCGCCGTCATCGCAGGCCAGCCGCTGCTAAAGGGCGGCTCCTTTCTCTGGAGTCTGCACATGCTCAGTAGCTGCGACGGCGCCGGGTACAACGCGCCGCCGTTAGCGCCCGAGCCTCTGTTGAGCGAGCCCACGACGCTGTACGTGTCGTACGCCGGAGGGTAACTCGTCTCCGAGGCGGCGGCGAGGAAGAAGGAGGAGGAGTCGGTGTCCACGTCGTCCAGCGTGCAGCTGGTGGCGCCGGTGCTCGCGCGAGTCTGCGACGACTCGGGCCGCGGCTCCGGCGGGTTCGGCGGCGTCGCTGAGTCGTCGTCGTCGTCGTCGCCGTCGACGTTGTTGTCGTTCGCCGGTTCAGTCTGAAGACAGAGACGAAGACACGGAGACAAAAACGATATAGACAAACGAGCCGAAGGAAACAGGAAACGCGTGAAACGCTGACTCGGCATTCTCGGTCCAAAAGGAAACAGGAAAGGAATGGTAGAAAGTGCTGACTCAGCATCCCCGACCAATAACGTAAGCACGGAAAAAACAAACGGCACAAAATTCAACGTCGTCAACCAACAAAAAACAGGGAAATGTTAGATGGAAACGATGACTCAGCATTCCCTAACAATAAAGGCAATGGGAAAACAATATTTGAAAATGCTGAGTTGGACTACAATGGTTGCAAATGCTGACTCAGCATTGTCAAGAAATAAAGAAACAGGATTGCAATGGTTGGAAATGATGACTTGGCATTTTCAAGCAATAAAGAAGCAGGACTACGAGGTTGGAAATGCTGACAGCATTCTCAACCAACCAACAAATCTGGCAAACAATAGTTAAAAATGATGACTCAGCATTCTCAAGCAATAAAGAAACAGGACTACAATGGTTGGAAATGATGACTCAGCATTCTCAAGCAACCAACAAATCTAGTAAACAATAATTAGAAATGATGACTCGGAATTCTCAAGCAATAAAGAAACAGGACCTCAATGGTTGCAAATGATGACTCAGCATTCTCAAGCAATAAAGAAACAGGACCTCAATGGTTGCAAATGATGACTCAGCATTCTCAAGCAATAAAGAAACAGGACCTCAATGGTTGCAAATGATGACTCAGCATTCTCAAGCAATAAAGAAACAGGTCTACGAGGTTGGAAATGATGACTCAGCATTCTCAAGCAATAAAGAAACAGGTCTACGAGGTTGGAAATGATGACTCAGCATTCTCAAGCAATAAAGAAACAGCACTACAATGGTTGGAAATGATGACTCAGCATTCTCAAGCAATAAAGAAACAGGTCTACGAGGTTGGAAATGATGACTCAGCATTTTCAAGCAATAAAGAAACAGCACTACAATGGTTGGAAATGATGACTCAGCATTCTCAACCAACCAAAAAATCGAGTAAACAATAGTTAGAAATGATGACTCAGCATTCTCAAGCAATAAAGAAACAGGTCTACGAGGTTGGAAATGATGACTCAGCATTCTCAAGCAATAAAGAAACAGGACCTCAATGGTTGCAAATGATGACTCAGCATTCTCAAGCAATAAAGAAACAGGACCTCAATGGTTGCAAATGATGACTCAGCATTCTCAACCAACCAACAAATCTAGTAAACAATAATTAGAAATGATGACTCGGAATTCTCAAGCAATAAAGAAACAGGTCTACGAGGTTGGAAATGATGACTCAGCATTCTCAACCAACCAACAAATCTGGTAAACAATAGTTAAAAATGATGACTCAGCATTCACAACCAACAAACAAAAAGGGAACAAAAACAGTTGCAAATGATGACTCAGCATTCTCAAGCAATAAAGAAACAGGACAACGAGGTTGGAAATGATGACTCAGCATTCTCAAGCAATAAAGAAACAGGACCTCAATGGTTGCAAATGATGACTCAGCATTCTCAAGCAATAAAGAAACAGGTCTACGAGGTTGGAAATGATGACTCAGCATTCTCAAGCAATAAAGAAACAGAACTACAATGGCTGGAAATGATGACTCAGCATTCTCAACCAACCAAAAAATCTAGTAAACAATAGTTGCAAATGATGACTCAGCATTCTCAGGCAATAAAGAAACAGGACTACGAGGTTGGAAATGCTGACTCGGCATTCTCAAGCAATAAAGAAACAGGACCTCAATGGTTGCAAATGATGACTCAGCATTCTCAACCAACCAACAAATCTGGTAAACAATAGTTGAAAATGCTGACTCAGTATTCTTAAGCAATAAAGAAACAGGACTAGAATGGTTGCAAATGATGACTCAGCATTCTCAAGCAATAAAGAAGCAGGACTACGAGGTTGGAAATGCTGACTCAGCATTCTCAACCAACAAACAAATCTGGTAAACAATAGTTAGAAATAATGACTCAGCATTCTCAACCAACAAACAAAACAGGACAATCCTTACAAATGGTGACTCAGCATTTTCTCAAGCAATACAGAAACAGGACTACAATGGTTGGAAATGATGACTCAGCATTCTCAACCAACCAAAAAAATCTAGTAAACAATAGTTAGAAATGATGACTCAGCATTCTCAAGCAATAAAGAAACAGGACCTCAATAGTTGCAAATGATGACTCAGCATTCTCAAGCAATAAAGAAACAGGTCTACGAGGTTGGAAATGATGACTCAGCATTCTCAACCAACACAACAAATCTGGTAAACAATAGTTAAAAATGATGACTCAGCATTCACAACCAACAAACAAAAAGGGAACAAAAACAGTTGCAAATGATGACTCAGCATTTTCAAGCAATAAAGAAACAGGACTACGAGTTTGGAAATGATGACTCAGCATTCTCAAGCAATAAAGAAACAGGACCTCAATGGTTGCAAATGATGACTCGGCATTCTCAAGCAATAAAGAAACAGGACTACAAGGTTGGAAATTATGATTTGGCATTTTCAAGCAATAAAGAAACTGGACTATAATGGTTGCAAATGATGACTCAGCATTCTCAACCAACAAACAAAAAGGGACAAAAACAGTTGGAAATGCTGAGTCAGCATTCCCCAACCAATACAGGAAACTGAAAAATAATAATTGGACCTGCTGTCACGTATTTGTGTGTTTGTGTGCGTGTCTCCTGACCTTGACCTCCTCTTTGACCTCAGCCGTGTTTATCGCCGAGTCACCGTCCTCTCGTCTCCGGCTCAGCGCGTGTGCGTGCGCGCGTTCAAAGTGGTCCTGGACGACGCGCTGAGCCGCTCCACCGAGCCCCCCGGTGGTCAGCGGCGTCAGCTGCACGCCGGCCTCCAGAGGCCCCGTCGGGTAATCGGCGAGCACGGGCAGCGCGTGCACGCCGTAGCAGAGGCGTCCGTAGAGGGGGGCGGAGCCTGGGCGCTGCTGAGGGTCCAGGCCGAGGCGAGGGTTACGGCTCCAGCTGTACGTCCTGACCCTCTGGGGATTCTGCTGCGTGAACCATCTGTAAGTTTGATTTAAATTAGAATTAATTATTTATTCAACCCATAATATTTCAATACATTGTGTGTTTGCTTATTATGTTTTTAATTTAAAATATGTACGTAATATTTTTCTGTGTTTTCTTTGCATTTACACCAACCTTTTTCTGCTAATATATGTATACACAATTGAATAATTTGTATTTATTGTCAAATTAAACATATTAAATAGTCTTTAATAATCTTTATTTCCTTATCTTACTTCTACTTTTCTCCATTGTTGTGAGTTTACGCTGCGGAAACACTGCAAATTTCCCACGTGAGACGAATAAAGGATTATTTTATTTTATCTTATCTTATTTCAGTTTAAATTGAAGGATTAAAATAATCTCTGTCGTCCCTGGACCACCGGACTTTATTAAATCCATTCCTCAATTTCTAAACTCTTAATTGGAGATTTTAGTAAATAATATTTTAATTTACATTTTTTGGCAGTAGCTAGTTTGCTGTTTTGGCAGTAGCTAGCTTGCTGTTTTGGCAGTAGCTAGCTTGCTATTTTGGCATTAGCTAGTTTGCTGTTTTGGCAGTAGCTAGCTTGCCGTTTTGGCAGTAGCTAGCTTGCTGTTTTGGCAGTAGCTAGTTTGCTGCTTTGTTAGTAGCTAGTTTGCTGCGTTGACAGTAGCGAATTTGCTGTTTTGACAGCAGCTAGTTTACTGCTTTGGCATTAGCTAGCTTGCCGTTTTGGCAGTAGCTAGTTTGCTGCTTTGTTAGTAGCTAGTTTGCTGCTTTGGCAGTAACTAACTTGTTGTTTTTGCAGCAGCCAGTTTCCTGTTTTGGCAGTAGCTAACTTGCTTGCTAGTTTGCTGTTTTGGCAGCAGCTAGTTTGATGTTTTGGCAGTAGCTAGTTTGATGTAAACTATCTGCTAGCGTACAGTAGCAGCTACAGCTACAGTGATTAATTTAAGCCGAGCATAGGGAATGAGTCTCTGTGTCATTAGGACCAGGTTTTGGGTCTCACATGTTCCTATGGTTCATGTGCTGAATCCTGTGCATGCTCTGCAGCGCCGTGATGTCGAAGGCGGCGGTGTCCGCCTCCCCGCCGCCCTCGTCGTCGTAGGAGATGATGTTCTCGCGGACGTCGTCCTCCTCCGAGGCGCAGTGGGCGTCTCGCTTCTGGTGGCGCAACGACAGCGAGAGCGCACACACCACTAGAGGGCGAAGTAGAGACACCCACACACGTGATCACACATTACGGGAGATTTACCTGACCCTGAGAAGCTCACACACACACACTCACAGACAGACGTACCCAGCAGCGTGGTGATGCAGGCTAGCATGGCCAGCAACGTGACCAGGCTGAAGATGAGCGAGGGCGCGGACGACGGCACTGGCAGGCACACGGCGTGTCTCTCCCACTTCCTGTCCCTCTGGCGCCCCCTGTCCTCCGTCTGCATGCCGCCGCGCACGCACGGACACACGGTCAGCGTGACCGTGCCGGTGTTGGTCAGACCCGAGGCGACGTCGCGCAGCACCACCGGCACCAGGAGCGTGAGCGAGGACGAGGAGAAGCCGGGCGCGGGCTCCAGCGCAGACTGTAGCACCAGGTTAGCCGTCACGCCGGAGGACGTCGCTACAAATGAGATGAAACAAGGTCACTGCACAACACGCAGGTCTCAGTTTTAGCCTGTGTTGTGTATTAAAACTGTAACAGGCAGGATTTATACAGCAAAAACATTGATTATATAGATTATTTCCACATGCAGGTTTGTTTACACCGCCATGTTGGCAGGAAAAGTTAACTACGCACTTTAAACCACAGAGCATTTAGGCCTTAAAACATATATACATGCCTCAAATTAAACGCAGGCCCTAGTTTTGTGTATTAAATTTGCAGTAGACAGGATTTCCATAGCAAAAACAGCTGATTATAGAGTTTCCACAGGTTTGTTTACACCGCCATGTTGGCAGGAAAAGCTTCTGCAAGAGTTAACCATGCACTTTAACCCTTAAAACACAGAGCATTTAGGCCTTAAAATTAAATGCAGGTACCAGTTTTGTGTATTAAAATTGCAGTATAGTGGATTTCCATAGCAAAAATGGCTGATTATAGAGTTCTCACAGGTTTGTTTACACCGCCATGTTGGCAGGAAAAGCTTCTGTGAGAGTTCACTATGCACTTTAACCCTTAGAACACACCCTTAAAACATATATACAGAGGCACGCAGGTCCCAGTTTTGTGTATTAAAACTGCAGTAGAGTGGATTTCTATTGCAAAAACGGCTGATTATAGAGTTCCCAAAGGTTTGTTTACACCGCCATGTTGGCAGGAAGAGCTTCTGTGAGAGTTCACTACGCACTTTAACCCTTAGAACACAGAGCATTTAGGCCTTCAAATTAAACGCAGGTCCCAGTTTTGTGTATTAAAACTGCAGTAGAGTGGATTTCTATCGCAAAAACGGCTGATTATAGAGTTCCCACAGGTTTGTTTACACCGCCATGTTGGCAGGAAAAGCTTCTGCAAGAGTTCACTACGCAATTTAACCCTTAGAACACAGAGCATTTAGGCAGTAAAACATATATACAGAGGCACGCAGGTCTCAGTTTTGTATATTAAAACTGCAGTAGAGAGGATTTCCATAGCAAAAACAGCTGATTATAGAGTTCCCGCAGGTTTGTTTACACCGCCATGTTGGCAGGAAAAGCTTCTGCAAGAGTTAACCATGCACTTTAACCCTTAAAAACAGAGCATTTAGGCCTTAAAATTAAACGCAGGGCCCAGTTTTGTGTATTAAAACTGCAGTAGAGAGGATTTCTATCGCAAAAACGGCTGATTATAGAGTTCCCACAGGTTTGCTAAAACCGCCATGTTGGCAGGAAAAGCTTCTGGGAGAGTTCACTATGCACTTTAACCCTTAGAACACAGAGCATTTAGGCAGTAAAACATATATACCGAGGCACGCAGGGCCCAGTTTTGTGTATTTAAACTGCAGTAGAGTGGATTTCCATAGCAAAAATGGCTGATTATAGAGTTCCCACAGGTTTGTTTACACCGCCATGTTGGCAGGAAAAGCTTCTGCAAGAGTTCACTACGCACTTTAACCCTTAGAACACAGAGCATTTAGGCATTAAAACATAAATACAGAGGCATGCTGGTCTCAGTTTTGTGTATTAAAACTGCAGTAGAGTGGATTTCTATTGCAAAAACGGCTGATTATAGAGTTCCCAGGTTTGTTTACACCGCCATGTTGGCAGGAAAATCGTTCCTGCCAAACAGAGTTCACTACGCACGTTTAAATCCATGGAGATTGAGATATGACAGGTATAGCGACCCCTGGTGCCTTTTTGCACGAGTATGCAAACAGCCCGGAAATATACAAATGAGGGCGATGAGAGGGGAGGGGTCAGTGCAGGGGGGCGTGGCCTAGTAGTGAATATGACACCAAGTTACCTCCAGTTTCCCTGATGGTGAGATTGAGTCCAGAGCTGGACTCTGGGGGGACGCTGAAGTGGATCAGAGAGTCCTGACCTCCCTGGTCTCTGTCGATGGCTCGAAGAACCTGAACCACCTGCACGACAGGAAGTTCTCTTTTAACGCTCCGTTTATACAAAATAATAGAAAACGTCTTAAGTGAAACCTCATTCAAAGCATCTTTGAATGAGGTGAATCTTTTAAATCAGAGTAACTGTCTGTATGTGTCCGATTTTTATTCAATCCAACCTTGTTGTTTTTGTATTATTGTCATGACTTTGTTTTCACCACAACCGTTCACAGTTATTTTCCTTCTATAATTACCTCAGTGCAGTGGTGATGTGAGTCCACCACAGGGGGATTTAAAAGGGGGAAACAATGAAACGTGAAATCCAGTTTTGCTGCGTTTTAATTTCACCGTTTACGCTTCACTCTCCTCACACTGCATCACAGCTGCTTTTAGCTGCTGCTGCTAAAGCAAACACTGTCCCGCTGCAGTAAAAGCACCCAGCTGGCAGGAACACCGGGTGGCAGCACTGAGAAATTGACTGACCGACTGTACGCGACTACATTTTTAGCAGTTTGCAGTTAGCATTTTGTTGTTTCCATTGAAACTAAATGATCCGGAAATTGCTGGATTCAACATGTTGGAGTTAGTTTGCTGTTTTGGCAGTAGCTAGTTTTCTGATTTGTTAGTTGCTAGCTTGCTGTTTTGGCAGTAGCTGGCTTGATGTTTTGGTAGCAGCTAGCTTAATGTTTTGATAGAAGCTAGTTTGCTGCTTTGGTAGAAGCCAGTTTGCTGCTTTGGTAGTAGCTAGCTTGCTGTGTTGCAGTAGCTAGCTTGCAGTTTTGGCAGTAGCTAGTTTGCTGCTTTGTTAGTTGCTAGCTTGCTGTTTTGGCAGTAGCTACTTTGCTGCTTTGTTAGTTGCTAGCTTGCTGTTTGGGCAGTAGCTAGATTGCTGTTTTGGCAGTAGCTAGCTTGATGTTTTGGTAGCTAGTTTGCTGTTTTGGCAGTAGCTAGTTTTCTGATTTGTTAGTTGCTAGCTTGCTGTTTTGGCAGTAGCTGGCTTGATGTTTTGGTAGCAGCTAGCTTAATGTTTTGATAGAAGCTAGTTTGCTGCTTTGGTAGAAGCCAGTTTGCTGCTTTGGTAGTAGCTAGCTTGCTGTGTTGCAGTAGCTAGCTTGCAGTTTTGGCAGTAGCTAGTTTGCTGCTTTGTTAGTTGCTAGCTTGCTGTTTTGGCAGTAGCTACTTTGCTGCTTTGTTAGTTGCTAGCTTGCTGTTTGGGCAGTAGCTAGATTGCTGTTTTGGCAGTAGCTAGCTTGATGTTTTGGTAGCTAGTTTGCTGTTTTGGCAGTAGCTAGTTTTCTGATTTGTTAGTTGATAGCTTGCTGTTTTGGCAGTAGCTGGCTTGATGTTTTGGTAGCAGCTAGCTTAATGTTTTGATAGAAGCTAGTTTGCTGCTTTGGTAGAAGCCAGTTTGCTGCTTTGGTAGTAGCTAGCTTGCTGTGTTGCAGTAGCTAGCTTGCAGTTTTGGCAGTAGCTAGTTTGCTGCTTTGTTAGTTGCTAGCTTGCTGTTTGGGCAGTAGCTAGATTGCTGTTTTGGCAGTAGCTAGCTTGCTGTTTTGGCAGTAGCTAGCGTAATGTTTTGATAGAAGCTAGTTTGCTGCTTTGGTAGAAGCTAGTTTGCTGCTTTGGTAGAAGCTAGTTTGCTGCTTTGGTAAAAGCTAGTTTGCTGCTTTGGTAGTAGCTAGCTTGCTGTTTTGGAAGTAGCTAGTTTCCTGCTTTGTTAGTTGCTAGCTTGCTGTTTTGGCAGTAGCTAGCTTGCACTGAGAAATAACATGACACACGTGTGTCACTAAAACACAGACTGTACGCAACTACATTTTTTACTACAATTCTACTGGTGGAGCGTGCTACTATTTTCATTCAGGAAAAATGCCGGCGGATCCAGCTGTTGTGTTGTCTGTTGTGTTGGCTGTGTTTGTTTTTCTCCGTCGACGCCAGTTTTTCTCTGTCCTAGTCAACGCTATATCACAAATGTGATTGAAATCTGACAAGTCCAGGGTATTCGTGCTCGATTGAACGCCGGTACACACATCCGAAACACTGACAAAACTACCCAGATGTAGCAGAGCTAGCTAGGGGCTATTTAGCTAACTAGCTAGCTAGCAGCTATTTACCGAGTGCTTTGAGAGCGTTTGCGCGTTATGTAGCTCTACATGACGGGCATTACTCTCTCGAAGCACTCTGCAAATAGCCGCTAGCTAGCTAGCTAGCTACTTAGCTAGCTGCTTTTATAAATAATCAGTTATTTTCTGACATTAGTGACGTATATCAAACCAACATATTCCAACACACTTCGACATTGTAACGTGCTTATTTGCGGAAATATATTACAACGAAATTGTTCCTCGGCCGATGTGGCCGCCATTTTTGTTGAAAAAAACATTTTTGAGGGTTAATTATAAGGGCAAAATCGCAATTTCTACACGTGAACGCGCAAAATTTAGGGTTAGGGCAAATATTTAGGGTTAGCTGAGGTATTGGGACGGGGCCTTACTGTTGTACGTTTATTGAGGTGAAAAAGTTATCTTCATTATGAAACGTCAGCTACTAGAACTCTATACGAGTGAGGCCCGCGAGTTTGAGAACTCTGATCCAAATGTGACCTTCTTGCTGTGAGACACGGCTAGCCACTTGTCCGCCCTGTGTGGCATTTCAATATCAGCTTTAAAAAAAGTAAGAAATCTATAGCGACAGAGAGAATTTATAACGTACCTGTCCGGGAGCGCTGGAGTCGCACACAGATGTCGAGTACTGCCTGTCCAGCTCTGGAGCATTGTCATTCTGGTCCAGTGTCTCTATGGCAACCACGACCCTGGACACCAGGTTGGGATTGTCTGAAAGAAACGGGAAGTGACACTAATGTGGAGTTTCTATCATTCATGACGACCCCCGTGTGTCGCCCCAGGGCGTGCGAGCTGTGACACACCTCTCTGCGTGGCCATGACAGTGATGTTGTGCCACTGTTCCTGCTCGCGGTCCAACTCCATCACCGAGCTGATGAAACCGGCGTCTGAGGAGATCCGGAAGAGAGCCTGAGGGTCGGACTGAGGGTCGATGGAGTATCTGCAGAGGGAGATGGGTGAGTCACAGAGAAACTTTCATTTTTACCACTACATGAAATGGGAGTTGCTAGCTTCTTAACAGCAAGCAGTCAGCTTATTATGCTGCGTTCTATTAGCATCCGAGTCGGAAATGGGAGTGACATCACGTAAAATCTTTGTTGTTAGTAAATTACTATTTTGGCAGTAGCTAAGCTTGCTGTTTGGTCAGTAGCTAGTTTGCTGTTTTGGCAGTAGCTAGCTTAATGTTTTGGTAGAAGCTACGTTGCTGCTTTGGTAGTAGCTAGCTTGCTCTTTTGGTAGTAGCTAGCTTGCTGTTTTGGCAGTAGCTAGCTTGCTGTTTTGGCAGTAGCTAGCTTGCTGTTTTGGTAGTAGCAAGTTTTCTGCTTTGTTAGTTGCTAGCTTGCTGTTTTGGCAGTAGCTAGTTTGCTGTTTTGGTAGTAGCTAGTTTGCTGCTTTGGCAGTAGCTAGCTTGCTGTTTTGGCAGTAGCTAGCTTAATGTTTTGGTAGAAGCTACGTTGCTGCTTTGGTAGTAGCTAGCTTGCTCTTTTGGTAGTAGCTAGCTTGCTGTTTCGGCAGTAGATAGTTTGCTGTTTTGGCAGTAGCTAGCTTAATGTTTTGGTAGAAGCTACGTTGCTGCTTTGGTAGTAGCTAGCTTGCTCTTTTGGTAGTAGCTAGCTTGCTGTTTTGGCAGTAGCTAGCTTGCTGTTTTGGCAGTAGCTAGCTTGCTGTTTTGGTAGTAGCAAGTTTTCTGCTTTGTTAGTAGCTAGCTTGCCGTTTTGGCAGTAGCTAGTTTGCTCTTTTGGTAGTAGCTAGTTTGCTGCTTTGGCAGTAGCTAGCTTGCCGTTTTGGCAGTAGCTAGCTTGCTGCTTTGGTAGTCGCTAGTTTGCTGCTTTGGTAGTAGCTAGCTTGCTCTTTTGGGAGTAGCTAGCTTGCTGTTTTGGCAGTAGCTAGTTTGTGCTTTGGCAGTAGCTAGCTTGCCGTTTTGGCAGTAGCTAGCTTGCTGTTTTGGCAGTAGCTAGCCTGCTGTTTTGGCAGTAGCTAGCTTAATGTTTTGATAGAAGCTAGTTTGCCGTTTTGGCAGTAGCTAGTTTGCTACTTTGTTAGTAACTAGCTTGCTCTTTTGGGAGTAGCTAGCTTGCTGTTTTGGTAGTAGCTAGTTTGCTGATTTGTTAGTAGCTAGTTTGCTGTTTTGGTAGTAGCTAGTTTGCTGTTTTGGCAGTAGCTAGTTTGTGCTTTGGCAATAGCTAGCTTGCCGTTTTGGCAGTAGCTAGCTTGCTGTTTTCGGCAGTAGCTAGTTTGCTGTTTTGGCAGTAGCTAGTTTGCTGTAAGCTATCTGCTAGCTGCTACCGTAGCTGTGGCCAGATGCAGTGTCATTAGCTACAGTGGCAGCTGTAGCTGCAGTGAAAGCTCTTCCCATGAAGGACAAGAAGATGTCTGAGTTAATGTTTTTTCAGTGAGATAAAATTAATTTGAACATCCACGATAAATAGAAGAATAAACTTTCTGGCCAAAAGGGAAATACAATTGTTTTTTTTCAAGCAAATTTAGTAGAATATCAAGTTTATCTGTTGTGCTTAAATCTTGCCTTGAATAAAACAATGAAATGAGTCATATTTCATGTTGAGTATCCTTTGTTTATACTGTATTTTATTGTCAATTATTGGTCATAAAAATGTTATTGAAGCAGTTAAATTGCCAAAATTTTACTGCATCAGTAAATTGCAGCATCCACTTCTGGCTCTGCAAAGTTAGTAAATTAGAATTTTCAGCCAAGTCTGTATTTTGCCTTACTTTGGCAAAAAAATAACAACAGACTTCACTTTATATTTATTATGTCAAAAATTAGCCCTCAGGTTCTTTCTCTAACTGTGTCAGTAAACACAAAATCATTCATTCTCTTTTGGTTCTAACCTGAGAAGAATAAGAATCTCTGGTCAAAATATCTTGCAGTGATAAATGAGGCATTTTCTAATGAAACTGAAAATACATGAGACAAATATAGTAACGGCCAACTGATGAGGGAGCTTTGTCCGGTGTCAGGGTCGAAGGCGTGGACTCGTCCCACAGCGCAGATCGGCGGACAGTTCTCTGTTTTGGTAGAAGCTACTTTGCTGCTTTGGCAGTAGCTAGCTTGCTGTTTTGGCAGTAGCTAGTTTGCTGTTTTGGTAGTAGCTAGTTTGCTGCTTTGCTAGTAGCTAGCTTGCTCTTTTGGGAGTAGTTAGTTTGCTGTTTTGGCAGTAGCTAGTTTGCTGTTTTGGTAGAAGCTAGTTTGCTGTTTTGGCAGTAGCTAGCTTGCTGTTTTGGTAGTAGCTAGCTTGCTGTTTTGGCAGTAGCTAGCTTGCTGTTTTGGTAGTAGCTAGCTTGCTGTTTTGGTAGTAGCTAGCTTGCTATTTTGGCAGTAGCGAGCTTGCTGTTTTGGCAGTAGCTAGTTTGCTGTTTTGGCAGTAGCTAGTTTGCTGTTTTGGTAGAAGCTAGTTTGCTGTTTTGGCAGTAGCTAGCTTGCTGTTTTGGTAGTAGCTAGCTTGCTGTTTTGGCAGTAGCTAGCTTGCTGTTTTGGTAGTAGCTAGCTTGCTGTTTTGGTAGTAGCTAGCTTGCTATTTTGGCAGTAGCGAGCTTGCTGTTTTGGCAGTAGCTAGTTTGCTGTTTTGGTAGTAGCTAACTTGCTACTTTGGCAGTAGCTAAATTTTCTGCTTTGGTGGTAGCTAGTTTGCTGCTTTGGTAGTAGCTAGCTTGCTGTTTTGCCAGTAGATAGTTTGCTGCTTTTGTAGTAGCTAGTTTGCTGTTTTGGCAGTAGCTAGCTTGCTGTTTTGGCAATAGATAGTTTGCTGCTTTTGTAGTAGCTAGTTTGCCCTTTTAGACAGATATAGTAACGGCCACCTGATGAGGGAGCTTTGTCCGGTGTCGGGGTCGATGGCGTGGACTCGTCCCACGGCGCAGACCGGTGGACAGTTCTCAGAAACATTCAGATGGTAGCGTTTCTGCGAGAACTGCGGCGGCTCGTCGGCGTTCAGCACCATGACCCGGACCGTGGCCTGGTCCTTGAAGGGCCCTTTCCTCAGGAACCGCGAGTCCACGACGGGGTTGGCCACTTCCACAGAGAACGTGTAAGAGCTGCGTGTCTCGTAATCCAGGAGCTGAAGAACAAACAGATGCAGCTTCAGTCTTTAGGCTCCGGGCTACACTTTACACACGGCCTTTCATTTATGATTCATTCACATGTGGGCTTTATATTTCCTCACCACTCACACTTTACATCGCTTCATAATTCATAAACAAGAAGGTACTTTACCTTCAGCTCACCATAGAGCTCACATCATCCACGCTGGACTTATTTTATATCACTAAGTTACAGTATTTCTACTCTTTAATTCAAACAAATAACAATTATATCTTAAAAAGAAATGTAAAATGAAGCTTTGAACAACATGACTAGCAGTGTTAAAGTAGCTCTGATAACATAAATGTCTCCTATAAATGTTTCACAAAATATTTACTAAAGTAAAAGTAAACCAGACACTGAACCTATTCATCATATTCATGTCCTTTGAGGAGGCCTCGCAGCAGCTAGCTGCTACAAACATCTGCTGGCAGCGGTGTTTGAGCTAAACAGCTAAAACAGAGCCACTCGCTTGCTGTTTTGGCAGTAGCTAGCTTGTTGCTTTGGCAGTAGCTAGTTTGCTATGTTGGCAGTAGCTAATTTGCTGTTTTGGCAGTAGCTAGTTTGATGCTCTGGCAGTAGCTAGCTTGCTGTTTTGGCAGTAGCTAGTTTGCTGTTTAGGCAGCTGTAACCTAGCTGCTAGCGGCTACCGTTGCTGTGGCCAGATGCCATGTCATCAGCTACAGTAGCAGCTACGTTGCCTGAACCAGTACCAGTACAAACAAATCCACTTAATAGATAAAACCCAAACTAAATTATAGCAATTTTACACTAAATAACAGTTGTGTAACATAGTGATATTGGAATTAACTTAAAAGTTAAGCAGTATTGTTGAATTTTACTCGTTCAGTAAGAACAAACATTCAAATTAAAGGCACCTAGCAGGGCGTAAAGTCTCCCTTTGCTTTATTTGCAGTGACCCAGTGATCTGGATTCAATCAAATAAAGTCAAGGACATCTACACGCATCACTCGGTAGTAGTGGAGATTTGTGAGCTTGTGGACGGACACAGATTTCTAACGCAGAGCTGCAGTGAGCTGACATTAGTCTCAAAAACAAAAAGTATCTCGGAATGACTTGAAATTTACCATCATAATAGTCGGCATCGCCCTGAACAAGGATCTGTTGAAAATATTTGCAAACCTCTTAAGGAATCATTTTAATGAATTTTTGAAATTCAGGAAATTGTCCATTTGCCCTGATGCACTTTGACAGTGAGCTGACTTTCTTCTCAAAAACAAAAAGTATCTCGGAATGACTTGAAATTTACCATCATAATAGTCGGCATCACCCTGAACAAGGATCCTTTGAAAATATTTGCAAACCTCTTAAGGAATAATTTTAAGGAATTTTTGAAATTCACCAAATGATCCATTTTCCTGGATGCACTTTGACAGTGAGCAGACTTTCTTCATAAAAAATAATAATCTCGGAATGACTTGAAATTTACCATCCTAATAGTCGGCATCCTCCTGAACAAGGATCTGTTGAAAATATTTGCAAACCTCTTAAGGAATAATTTTAATGAATTTTTGAAATTCAGGAAATGATCAATTGGCCCTGAAAACAGGTTGCACAGTGTTTGTATAATGTTAGCCTTTACGTTCGGGCATCGTTTTTTCCTCCCTAACCTTGTTGAGCTCGATGACGCCCTCTTGGTCTCTCCCCGTTATGTTGAATATTTCGGCCTCCTCCGCGTCCAAGATCGTAAACTCCAGCTGTGCGTTTTCTCCCAGGTCGGGATCGGTGGCGGTGAGACGGCCCACTTCCACACCGGGAGCTGCCAACTCTGACAAGGAGAACGACCACGCACCTGCAGAGAGAGAGGAAAACAACAACGACGAAGTTAAAATCTTATTTCATCATATGATCGTATGCTGAATTATGATCTTAATTCACATTTAAGAAGCTGAAAAATCAGAAAACCTTAAAAAACACTCAAACCGATTAGTCAATTGTCAAAATAGTTGACGATTAGTTTAGTAATCGATAAAATCAAGTAATTGTTTCAGCCCTAATCTTTATATATATATTACATAATTATGGTTTTCATTACAATATTAAATTAGATGTCAAAATAAAAGTGTCTGTTTTGATAAGGAACAATATATGCTCATGATAAATGTATTTGTGATGCAAAATCTGTTAGAAATAAGTCATTATACCATTAGAAATGAAGTGGTTGGCCCGCCTGACATTGATCGGGGGACCGCATGTGGCTAGCAGCCTCTGACTTTCAAAATAAAACTTAAATTTTTTCACCTGTTACTGCAGGGTTCATCTCCGGTTTCCTCATTCACACTTTAATGGTGCGTGAATGATTTTAATGCGCTAATAAAATGAAGTGAGATACCGAGCACTGGAACAAAATTGTGAAAAGCAAGGTTCGTTAAAAGCGTTAATCGCTGACGGGCCATGCTAACAAACGCGGAAGATAACAGCGCGAGAAAACGATGCCGGAATTTGCAAAATGGAAGCTGTTTTGGCAGTAGCTAGTTTGACGTTTTTTGGTAGTAGCTAATTTGCTGTTTTGGCAGTAGTTTGCTGTTTAGGCAGCTGTAACCTAACTGCTAGCGGCAGGGTGTGACGTTAGCAGCTAAAACAGAGCCACTAGCTTGCTGTTTTGGAAGTAGCTAGTTTGACGTTTTGGCAGTAGCTTATTTGCTGTTTTGGCAGTAGCTAGCTTGCTGTTTTGGCAGTAGTTTGCTGTTTAGGCAGCTGTAACCTAACTGCTAGCAGCAGCTAGCTGCTCCAGGCAACAGGGTTTGATGTTAGCAGCTAAAACAGAGCCACTAGCTTGCTGTTTTGGCAGTCGTTTGCTGTTTAGGCAGCTGTAACCTAACTGCTAGCGGCAGGGTGTGACGTTAGCAGCTAAAACAGAGCCACTAGCTTGCTGTCTTGGCATTAGCTCGTTTGTCGTTTTGACGGTAGCTAATTGCCGTTTTGGCATTAGCTAGTTTGCCGTTTTGGCAGTAGTTTGCTGTATAGGCAGCTGTAACCTAACTGCTAGCAGCAGCTAGCAGCTCCAGGCAACAGGGTTTGACGTTAGCAGCTAAAACAGAGCCACTAGCTTGCTGTTTTGGCAGTAGTTTGCTGTTTAGGCAGCTGTAACCTAACTGCTAGCAGCAGCTAGCAGCTGCTGGCAACAGGGTTTGACGTTAGCAGCTAAAACAGAGCCACCTTCTTGCTGTTTTGGCAGTAGCTAGTTTGACGTTTTGGCAGTAGCTAATTTGCTGTTTTGGCAGTAGCTAGCTTGCTGTTTTGGCAGTAGTTTGCTGTTTAGGCAGCTGTAACCTAACTGCTAGCGGCAGCTAGCAGCTCCAGGCAACAGGGTTTGACGTTGGCAGCTAAAACAGAGCCACTAGCTTGCTGTTTTGGCAGTAGCTAGCTTGCTGTTTTGGCAGTCGTTTGCTGTTTAGGCAGCTGTAACCTAACTGCTAGCGGCAGGGTTTGACGTTAGCAGCTAAAACAGAGCCACCTTCTTGCTGTTTTGGCAGTAGCTAGTTTGACGTTTTGGCAGTAGCTTATTTGCTGTTTTGGCAGTAGCTAGCTTGCTGTTTTGGCAGTAGTTTGCTGTTTAGGCAGCTGTAACCTAACTGCTAGCGGCAGCTAGCAGCTCCAGGCAACAGGGTTTGACGTTAGCAGCTAAAACAGAGCCACTAGCTTGCTGTTTTGGCAGTAGCTAGCTTGCTGTTTTGGCAGTCGTTTGCTGTTTAGGCAGCTGTAACCTAACTGCTAGCGGCAGCTAGCAGCTCCAGGCAACAGGGTTTGACGTTAGCAGCTAAAACAGAGCCACTAGCTTGCTGTTTTGGCAGTAGCTAGCTTGCTGTTTTGGCAGTCGTTTGCTGTTTAGGCAGCTGTAACCTAACTGCTAGCGGCAGGGTGTGACGTTAGCAGCTAAAACAGAGCCACTAGCTTGCTGTTTTGGCAGTAGCTAGTTTGACGTTTTGGCAGTAGCTAATTTGCTGTTTTGTCAGTAGCTAGCTTGCTGTTTTGGCAATAGTTTGCTGTTTAGGCAGCTGTAACCTAACTGCTAGCAGCAGCTAGCAGCTCCAGGCAACAGGGTTTTACGTTAGCAGCTAAAACAGAGCCACTAGCTTGCTGTTTTGGCAGTAGCTAGTTTGACGTTTTGGCAGTGGCTAATTTGCTGTTTTGTCAGTAGCTAGCTTGCTGTTTTGGCAGTAGTTTGCTGTTTAGGCAGCTGTAACCTAACTGCTAGCAGCAGCTAGCAGCTCCAGGCAACAGGGTTTGACGTTAGCAGCTAAAACAGCCACTAGCTTGCTGTTTTGGCAGTAGCTAGCTTGCTGTTTTGGCAGTCGTTTGCTGTTTAGGCAGCTGTAACCTAACTGCTAGCGGCAGGGTGTGACGTTAGCAGCTAAAACAGAGCCACTAGCTTGCTGTTTTGGCAGTAGCTAGTTTGACGTTTTGGCAGTAGCTAATTTGCTGTTTTTTCAGTAGCTAGCTTGCTGTTTTGGCAATAGTTTGCTGTTTAGGCAGCTGTAACCTAACTGCTAGCAGCAGCTAGCAGCTCCAGGCAACAGGGTTTTACGTTAGCAGCTAAAACAGAGCCACTAGCTTGCTGTTTTGGCAGTAGATAGTTTGACGTTTTGGCAGTGGCTAATTTGCTGTTTTGTCAGTAGCTAGCTTGCTGTTTTGGCAGTAGTATGCTGTTTAGGCAGCTGTAACCTAACTGCTAGCAGCAGCTAGCAGCTCCAGGCAACAGGGTTTGACGTTAGCAGCTAAAACAGCCACTAGCTTGCTGTTTTGGCAGTAGCTAGCTTGCTGTTTTGGCAGTCGTTTGCTGTTTAGGCAGCTTTAACCTAACTGCTAGCAGCTGCTGGCAACAGGTTTTGACGTTAGCGGCTAAAACAGAGCCACTAGCTTGCAGTTTTGGCATTAGCTAGTTTGCTGCTTTGGCAGTAGTTTGCTGTTTAGGCAGCTGTAACCTATCTGCTAGCGGCTACCGTAGCTGCCACTTGCTGTGGCATGAAAACGATGCCGGAAATTTGCAAAACGAAGCAGACGTAGAAGAAGAAATGAGTGCACTCGCTTAAGCCTCGTGTCCCCGTGACTCACCGCGTTAGAGCGAGAGTGAACAGAACTCTGTGACAGTCCCTGATTAATTCATCCGTGTTTGTCCCGCTCACTTATTTATGAACGAGTGTGTGAGATTTTATTTTTTGTCACCGCAACGTTGTAAGCGTCAACGCGGCAGGCGTGAAAACGAGGGCGGCGATCCGCGACAGATCACATCACCATCACCATCATCATCATCATCCACCTGAGGAACAGGAATGACCTCGGCGTTCGTGCGCGGCGTGTCAGCTCGCCAAAGTGCGGCGAAACACTTTCCCCCTTTTCATCAGCGCAGCTCCATCTCACTGATGGTTAATTATTCAGCTGCTGTGTGAGATCACACCCGTCACACGTTCAAAGAGCATCGAATATGAGGCCTTTTACTTAAAGTCGGGCATTATTCTTAAACTCCCCCACATAATGATAATAATGACTGAGTAAAAACGCTATGCGCTGAGACGGAATTGCTTCTTCTTTGCTGCACAATGCGTCACGCGCAGCTTTATCGGACGACGCTCGAATCAAATTTAATTATAAAGCTCATTCAAGAACAACCAGGGTCGAAGAAAGAGCAAAAGAATAAAAGAAACCTATTTAAAAGAAAAACGGGCAAAGAAAGAGCAAAACAAAAGCCATTAAAGCAAAAATAAATTAAATCGTCGCGAGCACATTTAAATAATGTCGATTAAACGCACTAAAATTAATACCATGTGACTAAAATGCTCATTAACAAAAAGACGTCAGCTTAAGTCGACGTCATCTTGAATAGAACGCGCTCGCGACTTTATTTCACTGTTAGACAGACTTTTCCAACAGGAAACTGACGTTTGTAAACTCACTCACTCTCCCTGCACCAAACCCCATTGAGAAAATCACTGATTTTCTCAATGGGGTTTGGTGTGGGGGAGTTTACGGTCTACGAACTTCAGTTTTCTTGTGTTACGGATGAAAATAGATGTGATTAACGACTTCTTAGTGATTAAATACAAAGAAAAATTCACACCCCGACCCTGTGAATGTCAATTAAATCATGACATAACGATTTGTCACCGTAAAAATACTGCCGGGGGAACTTTTGGAGAACAGTGGAGAAGGACGTACGGTCCATGTTTTGGCCCCGAGGCGACATCATGACAGACGTGTTCGCCGACTGAAGATCCAGTCGTCAAGATGCCACATGTAATCATCCTTCAACACGTTCCGCAAACTCTCTCTGGAATAATCCGCTATCGGCTCCAACACAATCAAATGTTTTGTGAGGGAGCGCAATGAACAAGTGAAGGAGCATAAAGAACAAGTGAGGGAGCGCAAAGAACAAATCAGGGAGCAGAAAGAACAATTAAGGGAGCAAAAAGCACAAGTCAGGGAGCATAAAAAACAAATAAGCACAAAAAACAAGTGAAGGAACCATAAAGAACAAAAAGGGAGCGCAAAGAACAAGTGAGGGAGCGTAAAGAACAAATAAGGGAACGTAAAGAACAAATAAGGGAATGTAAATAACAAGTGAGGGAGCGCAAAGAACAAATAAGAGAGCGCAAAGCGCAAATGAACAAATAAGGGAGCGCAAAGAACAAATAAGGGAGCGCAAAGAGCAAATAAAGGAGCGCAAAGAACAAGTGAGGGAACCGTAAAGAACAAATAAGGGAGCGCAAAGAGCAAGTGAGTGAGAGCAAAGAACAAATAAGGGAGCACAAAGAACAAATAAGGGAGCGCAAAAGGGAGCGCAAAAACAACTAAGGGAGCGCAGAGAACAAGCGATGGAGCCGCAAAGAGCAAGTGAGGGAGCGCAAAGAACAAATAAGGGAGCACAAAGAACAAATAAGGGAGCGCAAAAGGGAGCGCAAAAACAACTAAGGGAGCGCAGAGAACAAGCGATGGAGCCGCAAAGAGCAAGTGAGTGAGCGCAAAGAACAAATAAGGGAGCACAAAGAACAAATAAGGGAGCGCAAAAGGGAGCGCAAAAACAACTAAGGGAGCGCAGAGAACAAGCGATGGAGCCGCAAAGAGCAAGTGAGGGAGCGCAAAGAACAAATAAGGGAGCACAAAGAACAAATAAGGGAGCGCAAAGAGCAAATAAGGGGGCAAAAAAACAAATAAGGGAGTGCAAATAACAAATAAGGGAGCATAAAGAGCAAATAAGGGAGTGTAAAGAACAATAAGGGAGTGCAACGAACAAATAAGGGAGCATAAAGAACAATTAAGGGAGCATAAAGAACAAATTAGCACAAAGAACAAGTGAGGGAACGCAAAGAACAAATAAGGGAGCGCAAATAAGGGAGCGCAAAAGAACAAATAAGGGAGCGCAAAAATAACAAATAAGGGAGCGCAAAGATAAAATAAAGGAGCGCAAAGAACAAGTGAGGGAACCGTAAAGAACAAAAAGGGAGCGCAAAGAGAAAATAAAGGAGCGCAAAGAACAAGTGAGGGAACCGTAAAGAACAAAAAGGGAGTGCAAAAGAACAAATAAGGGAGCGCAAAGAGCAAGTGAGGGAGCCGTAAAGAACAAAAAGGGAGAGCAAAGAACAAGTGAGGCAGTGTAAAGAACAAATAAGAGAGCATAAAGAGCAAATAAGGGAGCACAAAGAATAAAAAAGGGAGAGCAAAGTACAAATACGGGAGCCCAAAAGAACAAATACGGGAGTACAAAAGAACAAATAAGGGAGCGCAAAAAACAAATAAGGGTGCAAAAAACAAAAAAGGGAGCACAAAGAACAAGCGAGGGAACAGTAAATAACAAAAAGTGAGCCCAAAAAACAAATAAGAGAGCGTAAAGAACAAATAAAGGAATGCAAAAGAACAAATAAGGGAGCACAAAGAACAAGTGAGAATCAAATGTTTTGGGCTCTGATTGGATTCTATTGCTTCTTCTTCTTCTTGAAGCTAACTCTGTCCAGCGTCACGTCTTGCTAACAACTGGACCGTGGATCCGTGTTCATAACAAACAACATCCAGTGAAGCTTCAGCGTGACCGAGCGCCGATGGATTCCCTTCACAAACAGAGGGAGAGGACGAGCGTCTCAAAGTGTCCGACACATCTCCGCGCCGACTCCAGCCTCTGCTGAGGTGGAACGCGCTGAACTTTAACTGAAATATTAATGGAATGAAACGGAGGGGAACGCTCTGGGAAGAGAAAGAGCAGCAGACGTCGTCTCTCACCGCGTTTGAGACCCGCTGGACGGCTAACGAATGCTAATGCTGCTCGACCCTCGCAAAGGGTTCGGTCACTTCAGACGTGAGGGCGAGGACAAAAAGACGAAGAAGAAGAAGACGTCTCACTGACAGGCTGTTAGTGATAAAAGATAGTTCCATTTTGTGGGGTTTTTTTGTGCAGGCGTAAGAGCGATTTTATCCACAAAATAACAATTATTTTAGTCAAACCTCAAAACGACGACGTTCTCAAATGTTTACATTTTGTCCGCGAACCAAAAATAATCCAGTTTTGAAGCAAACAAAGCAAAAATGTTTACTTTTTAGAAAATGTCGGAGCAGAGAAGCTATGAATAGACACTCGTCAGCAGCAGCTAGGCTAAACATTAGCTTGGCTAAGCTTTGCTAAAGCATTCAAACGTGCTACGCGGCTTGCTACTACGTTCGCGTACCTTTTGTTTTCACTAAATTCAGCAAAGTGAGCCCAAACTAATCCACCGTGACGTCGCACATAAACGATTTGTCATCGTTAGCTGACGGCTAGCAAGCAGGTTATGCTAGCAAACAGCGCTTCAGTCGGCTTCTGTTCGTTCCTACGCGTTCTTTAGCAAAGTTAAAATACATATATTATAAATACAGACGGCGGTATTGTTAGTCTAAATACTTATATTGATATTTTAACATTGTCTGATATCAATTTAAAACCATGCCCTTAGCTAGCCCGTGTACCCAGATCCTGACACTCACTCACTACGAAAGCTAGATTTTAGCCACTTACTATCAGTTCTTAACAATAAGAACCAACAAAATCTGAAGTTTGTAAATCCCACACCAAACCCCATAGAGAAAATCAGTGATTTTAGCTCATGTGGACATAGGAGCTGCTGGTCCGCTGCTGCCTCGTGTGGTCACTTTGTGTCACTGAGGTCAATCTGAACAAAGTTTTTCAAAAGCCGAATTCATAAAAATATGACATTTGAACTTAGTGATGGAGGCAGCAGTGGATCAACAACTCCTGTGAACTCCTGTGTCTCTGTGATTCTCTCAATGGGCTTTGGTGTGGGAGAGTGAGCGGTTTACTAACTTCAGTTTTCCGACTGGAAAAGTCTGTCTGACGGTTGAAGATAAAGAGTAAAGCGGATGATTTTATTATGTGAGCCTTTTGCAAAGTGGCCAAAGTCTCTTTTTCCGCACGAGAAGCCACGTTTTTGTTTTTTTTTTGTTCATTAAAGGGCCCGTCTGTCTCGTTTCATTTGTATGCATCAGTGCCTCGCACAACTCTTTAAACCTTATTCTTAAGATGTCGGAGAAGAAAGAAAAATCATGTATGATTCAGTCTGCTACCGCACATGCAGTTACACCACGTTTCATCACTTTTATCTTCACACACACACACACACACACACACACACATGAAAGCTATGGATACAAGAGGCAGCAGAGAGTTAAACGTAAAATCTCAGCAGCACTTACTCCGTCTGAAGTGAGGCGGGTTGTCGTTGACGTCGCTCAGCTTCACGGTGACGGTCGTCGTCCCCGATAATCCGCCCAGATGTCCGCCCATGTCCTTGGCCTGGAGGACGACCAGATACTCGTCCCGCGTCTCTCTGTCCATGTCGGCCACGGCTGTTCGCAGGACGCCTGGTGGAGAGGAGGGTCGTCGTCATCGGAGCGGATGAAATGGAACTCGGAAGTCGGAACGTGTGGGAGATTTTGAGTTTTCCGAATTCTGAGTTCCAATGTAAACGGACTCGAGTAGGCGGCGATACGATCCCGAGCTTGATTCTGGTTTAGCTGGTGGCTAGCATGTTGTTAGCATGCGGGACATAAGGGAGTGCAAATAACAAGTGAGGGAGCGCAAAGAAAAAGTGAGGGTGGGAAAAGAACAAGTGAGCGAGTGCAAAGAACGAGGGAGGGCAAATAACAAGTGAGGGAGCGTAAAGAACAAGTGAGGGAGGGAAAAGAACAAGTGAGGGAGCGCAAAGAACATAAGGGAGTGCAAAGAACAAGTGAGGGAGTGCAAAGAACGAGGGAGGGAGGGCAAATAACAAGTGAGGGAGGGAAAAGAACAAGTGAGGGAGGGAAAAGAACAAGTGAGGGAGGGAAAAGAACAAGTGAGGGAGCGTAAAGAACAAGTGAGGGAGAGAAAAGAACAAGTGAGGGAGGGAAAAGAACAAGTGAGGGAGCGCAAAGAACATAAGGGAGTGCAAAGAACAAGTGAGGGAGCGTAAAGAACAAGTGAGGGAGGGAAAAGAACAAGTGAAGGAGCGTAAAGAACAAGTGAGGGAGGGAAAAGAACAAGTGAGGGAGCGCAAAGAACATAAGGGAGTGCAAAGAACAAGTGAGGGAGCGTAAAGAACAAGTGAGGGAGCGCAAAAAACAAGTGAGGGAGCGTAAAGAACAAGTGAGGGAGGGAAAAGAATAAGTGAGGGAGTGCAAATAACAAGTGAGGGAGCGTAAAGAACAAGCAAGGGAGGGAAAAGAACAAGTGAGGGAGCGCAAAGAACGAGGGAGGGCAAAGAACAAGTGAAGGAGGGAAAAGAACAAATGAGGGAGCGTAAAGAACAAGTGAGGGAGGGAAAAGAACAAGTGAGGGAGCGCAAAGAACAAGTGAGGGAGCGTAAATAACAAGTGAGGGAGCGTAAAGAACAAGTGAGGGAGCGCAAAGAACAAATCAGGGAGCACTAAAACAAATAAGGGAGTGTAAAGAACAAGTGAGGGAGCGTAAAGAACAAATAAGGGAGTGTAAAGAACAAGTGAGGGAGTGTAAAGAACAAATAAGGGAGCGCAAAGAACAAGTGAGGGAGTGTAAAGAACAAATAAGGGAGCTTAAGAACAAATGAGGGAGCGTAAAGAACAAGTGAGTCAGGACACGGTGAAGTCGCTGTCTACGCTGCACATATGGCGGGAAAACACACAGCATATGTCTCACGGCTCTGCTGGGATTTGAACGTGTGCGGTGTTAACGTGGGAGTTATGATGCTCAGCTGTGACGTGCGCAGACCTGTCTGCGCGTCCACGGAGAAGAAGTCCTGTCCCTGCGTGACGGCGTACACCAGCCGAGCGCTGTTCCCGTACGTGGGGTCGTCGGCGTCCCGCGCCGTCACCTGGATGATGGAGGTTCCTGTTTGTGAGGGGAAACACAGGAGCCATGAAAGCCAAGTTTAAGCTAGGTGCTAAAAACGCACATTTTCACTACGGGGGTTTGGTGTGGGACGAGTGAGTGGTTTACCGATGTTGGCCATCTCCGGCACCGTGGCCACGTAGGCTTCCTTGGGGAAGACGGGCGGGTTGTCGTTGATGTCCTGCACTCGGATGATGAACTGCGACGACGGCTCCAGGGCTCGGCCCGTCCGGCGGTCGGTCGCCGTGGCGACGAGGCGGTACTGGTCCTTCTCCTCGCGGTCCAGGGACTTGGTGACGTGGATGTTGCCCGTGTTGCCGTCGATGACGAACACGGAGCCCACGCCCTCGCCCTGCAGCGTGTACTTGGTGTGACCGTCCCCTCGGTCCATGTCCGTGTGCAGCTGCAGACAAACGGGGGTTAGTTCACCGAGATGAGCAGCAGGGGGCGCAGAGGTCTGCGTCGCGTTTGCTGCTTTGATTCGACATTGTAGTAACTCCACATCTGTAGTTCCACATCTGTCCACACGTCCCTCCTCTCGCCCGCTGCTTCCACTGTTTACGATATTTTTCCAGTGAAACAAAACTCTGGAAGCTGAACCGATGATTCAGTCACGTGATTTCTAAACTCCCGTTTTTACATTTGTATGTGTTTGTATATTTGTTTATTCGTGTTTATATGTGTGTTTCTATGTGTATTTATGTGTGTTTGTACCTGTTTATCCCTATGTTTATACTGTACGTGTTTGGATGTGTTTATCCATGTGTTTATACGCGTTTATATGTGTGTTTGAACGTGTTTATCCATGTGTTTGTATGCGTGTTTATACGTGTGTTTGTATGTGTGTTTATGTGTGTTTGTACATGTTCATACCTGTGTTTGTACTTGTTTATATTCTCGTTTATCCGTGTGTTTATACATATGTTTATATGTTATTTTGTACGTGTGTTTGTCCATGTTTGTATGTGTGTTTGAACATGTGTTTGTACGTGTTTGTCCATGTTTGTACGTGTTTATACGTGTGTTTGTCCATGTTTGTACGTGTGTTTGTACATGTTCATACATGCGTTTATACGTGTGTTTGTCCATGTTTGTACGTGTTTATGCGTGTTTGTCCATGTTTATACGTGTGTTTGTCCATGTTTGTACGTGTTTATACGTGTTTGTCCATGTTTATACGTGTTTGTCCATGTTTGTGCGTGTTTATACGTGTGTTTGTACGTGTGTTTGTCCATGTTTATACGTGTTTGTACATGTTCATACATGTGTTTATACGTGTGTTTGTACGTGTGTTTGTCCATGTTTGTATGTGTGTTTGTACGTGTGTTTGAACATGTGTTTGTACGTGTTTGTCCATGTTTGTACGTGTTTATACGCGTGTTTGTCCATGTTTGTACGTGTGTTTGTACATGTTCATACATGCGTTTATACGTGTGTTTGTCCATGTTTGTACGTGTTTATACGTGTTTGTCCATGTTTATACGTGTTTGTCCATGTTTTTACATGTTTATACGTGTGTTTGTACATGTTCATACATGTGTTTGTACGTGTGTTTGTCCATGTTTATACGTGTGTTTGTACATGTTCATACATGTGTTTATACGTGTGTTTGTACGTGTGTTTGTCCATGTTTGTATGTGTGTTTGTACGTGTGTTTGTACGTGTTTGTCCATGTTTGTACGTGTTTATACGTGTTTGTCCATGTTTGTACGTGTTTATACGTGTGTTTGTACATGTGTTTGTACGTGTTTGTCCATGTTTGTACGTGTTTATACGTGTGTTTGTCCATGTTTGTACGTGTGCTTGTACATGTTCATACATGCGTTTGTCCATGTTTGTACGTGTTTATACGTGTGTTTGTACATGTTCATACATGTGTTTATACGTGTGTTTGTACGTGTGTTTGTACGTGTGTTTGTACGTGTTTGCACGTGTTTATATTATCCATGGTTTTGTCCGCATTAAATTATCCGTGTGTTTGTCCGTGTTTATCCATGTTTGTCCGTGTGTTTGTCCGTGTTTATATTAACCCGGATGTTTATCCGTGTTTGTACGTGTGTTTATTTGTGTGTGTTGCTTGTGTTCATAAGTGTGTTTATGCCTGTTTTTTCCTTGTGTTTTTCCGTATTTTGTCCGTGTTTATACGTGTGTTTGCCCGCGTTTATATTACCTGTGTGTTTATACATATGTTTATGTGTGTTTGTACGTGTTTGTATGTGTTTATATTACCCGTGTGTTTCACATGCCTCAGTCAGACCTCTCTCTCTCTCTCTCTCCCTCTCTCTCTCTCTCTCTCTCTGTGTTACGTGAGTTGCCTTCAGGTTCAGGTCGTGCTCATTAACGCTCATCCCTTCTCCCGGTTGTTAAACGTGGCGGTGATTTATGTTTCGACGTGGACTCGTGTGTGTGTGTGTGTGTGTGTGTGTGTGTGTGTGTGTGTGTGTGTGCAGTGAGCGGCAGCAGGTGTGTGTGTGTGTGGGGGAGGAAACACACAATCGCTGATGTGTTGATGTCATCAGTGCAGTGGACCACGAGGCTGAAAGAGCGTCAGCGTGGTCGACCTCCATGTTTGTTTCCGTCTGTCTCTCTTTCATCTCCTCGCTTCACTCTACCTTTTAAAACTCTCTCTTTCTTCTTCTCATCACCTCTTCCTCAGTCACACAGGAGGCCCATCTGCTCCCTCCTCCTCCTCCTCCTCCTCCTCCTCCTCCTCCTCCTGCACAACATCATCGCTTCGGTTCATTTAACGGCAGAGTGCGAACGAGTGAGCGAGAGAGTATTAATGAGTGAGTGAGATAAAAGGTAAAAAGGCCAAACACGCTGAAATAGAAAGCTTATTCAGAGATTATTGGGCTCTGACCAGGAGCCTTCATCACGTAATCCACCACAGATTAACTCATCCTCACACATACTCCTTAAATATATATATATATATATTAAATATATACATAAATACAACCAAAAACAGTGATGATCTCACTTCTCTTCACGTCTTACTTTTATATTCTGCGCGGACGTACGTGTGTTTATTATCGCTTGTTTGTACGTGTGGACAAACAAACACGTACAATCACACGTATTAACGCGTACAAACACACATATAAACACGTACAAACACACATATAAACATGTATAAACACATATTAACACGGACAAACGCATGTATAAACAAACTTATAAACACGCTAATAAACACACATGCAATCGCACATATTAACACGTACAAACACACATATAAACAAAACGTATAAACACACACGTAAACACACGTATACACAAAAGTATCAACACACACACAAACATGTACAAACACAGATATAAAGACGTACAAACACACGTATAAACAGACGTATAAATACACGTACAATCACACATATTAACGCGTACAAACACACATATAAACACGTACAAACACACATATAAACATGTATAGACACATATTAACACGGACAAACGCATGTATAAACAAACTTATAAACACGCTAATAAACACACATGCAATCGCACATATTACCACATACAAACACACATACAAACACAGGTACAAACACTGACAAACACATGCATAAACAAAACATATAAACACACACGTAAACACACGTTTAAACAAAAATATCAACACACGTATAAACACACTTACAAACATGTACAAACACACGTATAAACACATATAAACAAACGTACGAACGTACAAACACAGATATAAACACATACATAAACATGTATGAATGCACATATAAACACACTTATAAACACACATATAAACACTGAAAAACACACGTATAAACCCACGTAAAAACACACATATAAACACGTACAATCACACGTACAAACACATGTATAAACACACGTACAAACACACTTATAAACACGTACAAACACACATATAAACACGTACAAACACACATATAAACATGTATAAACACATATTAACACGGACAAACGCATGTATAAACAAACTTATAAACACGCTAATGAACACACATGCAATCGCACATATTACCACGTACAAACACACATATAAACAAAACGTATAAACACACACGTAAACACACGTATACACAAAAGTATCAACACACACACAAACATGTACAAACACAGATATAAAGACATACAAACACACGTATAAACAGACGTATAAACACACGTACAATCACACATATTAACGCGTACAAACACACATATAAACACGTACAAACACACATATAAACATGTATAAACACATATTAACACGGACAAACGCATGTATAAACAAACTTATAAACACGCTAATAAACACACATGCAATCGCACATATTAACACGTACAAACACACATAAACAAAACGTATAAACACACACGTAAACACACGTATACACAAAAGTATCAACACACACACAAACATGTACAAACACAGATATAAAGACATACAAACACACGTATAAACAGACGTATAAACACACATACAATCACACATATTAACATGTACAAACACGTATAAACATGTACAAATGGACATACAAACACACTTATGAACACACTTATAAACACGTAAAAACACATGTACAAACACACTTATAAACACACGTACAAACGCATGTACAAAAACACGTACAAACACATGTATAAACATGTACAAATGCACATAAAACACACTTATGAACACACTTATAAACACGTAAAAACACACGTACAAACGCATGTACAAAAACACGTACAAACACGAACAAACACGTACAAACACACGTATAAACACATATGATTATTTTCAAACCTGTAAAAACACATGTATAAACACACGTACAAACACACTTATAAACACGTAAAACACGTATAAACACACATACAACCACACTTATAAACACACGTATAAACACATGTACAAACACAAGTACAAGCACATGTATAAACACGTACAAACACACGTACAAGCACTTATAAACACGTAAAACACACGTATAAACACACATACAAACACACTTATAAACACGTACAAACGCATGTATAAACACGTACAAACACACTTATAAACACGTACAAACACACGTACAAACGCGTGTTTAAACACACGTACAAACACATGTACAAACACACGTAGAAACACATGTATAAACACACATACAAACGCATGTATAAGCACGTACAAACACACATACTAATGTACAAACACACATACAAACAAACTTATAAATACATATTTATATATATATGTGGTTTAAAGTGCTTTGATGATCATATGTGTAACCATACAGTGTGTAGTGTTATAATGTGTGTGTGTGTGTACTGTAATTATATACAGTATGAGTGTGTGTGTGTGTGTGTGTGTGTGTGTGTGTGTGTGTGTGTGTGTGTGTGTGTGTGTGTGTGTGTGTGAGCGCTGCTCGCTTGACAGTATTTACATATTAGGAGGTAATATATGGCAACAACATATGTCGACGCTTGAGTGCTTCTCACAGAGTAAACAGCACGGAGCGCAGAGAATATGGGAGATTAGCACTCACACACTCGCTCTCTCGCTGTGAGTGTGTGTGTGTGTGTGTGTGTGTGTGTGTGTGAGAGTGTCAGGAGGATGAAGTTAGGGATTATAGAGACTCCTGATAGCATATATATATATAATTATACAGGAAAAACCCTAAAAATTGTAAGATAAGAGACTCACTCTGGGTTTCACTCATCCTCACTCACTCTGTTCTTCCTTGATGCACACACACACACACGCACACACACACACACACACACACACACACACACACACACACACACACACACACACACACACACACACACACACACACGTTCTCACACATCATTCTTAACGGGGACCATAACCAGCACAACTACTTATTTGTTCTTTACGCTCCCTTATTTGTCTTTGCGCTCCCTCACTTGTTCTTTGCGCTCCCTTATTTGTTCTTTTTACACTCCCTTATTTGTTCTTTTTACGCTCCTTCACTTGTTCTTTGCACTCCCTTATTTGTTCTTTACACTCCCTCACTTGTTCTTTACGCTCCCTCACTTGTTCTTTGAGCTCCCTTATTTGTTCTTTACGCTCCTTCACTTGTTCTTTGCGCTCCCTTATTTGTTCTTTACGCTCCTTCACTTGTTCTTTCCACTCCCTTATTTGTTCTTTACGCTCCCTCACTTGTTCTTTGCGCTCCCTTATTTGTTCTTTACGCTCCTTCACTTGTTCTTTGCACTCCCTTATTTGTTCTATACGCTCCCTCACTTGTTCTTTACGCTCCCTCACTTGTTCTTTGCGCTCCCTTATTTGTTCTTTACGCTCCTTCACTTGTTCTTTGCGCTCCCTTATTTGTTCTTTGTACTCCCTCACTTGTTCTTTACGCTCCCTCACTTGTTCTTTACGCTCCCTCACTTGTTCTTTACGCTCCCTTATTTGTTCTTTACGCTCCCTCACTTGTTCTTTGGACTCCCTTATTTGTTATTTACGCTCCCTCGCTTGTTCTTTACGCTCCCTTATTTGTTCTTTACGCTCCCTTATTTGTTCTTTACACTCCTTCACTTGTTCTTTACACTCCCTTATTTGTTCTTTACGCTCCCTTATTTGTTCTTTACACTCCTTCACTTGTTTTCTTTACGCTCCCTTATTTGTTCTTTACACTCCTTCACTTGTTCTTTACGCTCCCTTATTTGTTCTATAGACTCCTTCACTTGCTCTTTACGCTCCCTTATTTGATCTTTACACTCCTTCACTTGTTTTCTTTACGCTCCCTTATTTGTTCTTTACACTCCTTCACTTGTTCTTTACGCTCCCTTATTTGTTCTATAGACTCCTTCACTTGCTCTTTACGCTCCCTTATTTGTTCTTTAGACTCCTTCACTTGTTCTTTACGCTCCCTTATTTGTTCTATAGACTCCTTCACTTGTTCTTTACGCTCCCTTATTTGTTCTTTACACTCCTTCACTTGTTCTTTACGCTCCCTTATTTGTTCTATAGACTCCTTCACTTGTTCTTAACGCTCCCTTATTAGTTATTTCCGCTCCCTCACTTGCGCTGTGGTTTATTGTTTGTGGGCGGGCCTTAGAAAGCTGCCTGCCGATTGGCTATCAATTATTTTTTCGGATGCCGACGGGGAACGAGTTCCAGACGGACATCGACTCCAAGTGTATTTTCAAACAACAACGTACGATATTTTTGAACGATTTAACCGACGTTTTAGTTGTTGTTTGTAAATATTGACACAAAATCTAATTCCAAACGTGTTCCTAAAGGAAACACGGCTCAAGTCCCAGAGACCAAGAAAAACAACAACAAAATCCAGATCCTTTTGCTTGTTTGTTTTGTTGTTCTTGGTGTAAAAGAAGAAAAAGGTCCTAAAGCGCAAACACACACACACACACACACACACACACACACACACACACACACACACACACACACACACACACACACACACACACACACACACACACACACACACTCCGTCTAATTGCTGCCTCAGTCCTGCTGTGCTTGAGTCACCGTGGAAAAACAATCTCACGGCGGGAAAGAAATGTATTCAACCCCGTACAAACAACAAAAGCACTTCCTCTGTCACGTTCTCTCCCACACTGTGATCTGAACGTTCCCCTCCTCTCATCACGTACATATACTGTGTATATATATATATATATGTATATATATATATACACGTGTACGTTCACCTACAGCTGCTTCATCTGCTCGTCCTCAGCAGCCAAACACACCAGCCGTGATCCAGGTTGTGAAGCAGCTGCTGTGTCTTTGCCCTCAAACCTCAGTTAACGGCTTTCATCTCGTCTTTTCTCGCGCTCGCTATTTCTGGCAAGCGAAACCCGAGCGGGCGGCTTCTCTCGGGTTTGCGATATATAAGCTTTTTATTATTATTATTATTATAAGAAGAAGAAGAAGACGGAGACGGAGACGGAGACGGGAGGAGAATCAAAGCGGTGGCAAAATAAACCACGGATTTACGCTTTGAAACCGAGGAACATGAAACCGAGGAAAAAAGGTGGTAAATCATTAACATAATCAAGCAAAAGAATTGAATTAATCTAATTATGCATCATTGCTGTAATATTATATACGACCAGCAGGGGGAGACTCTACTGAGGACAAGCTCGCTGAGCTAACACTTAAAAATAAATGATATAGGGAGGAAAAACAAGTGATATCAAGTTATATATGTGTATAAATATCCATATATGTATACATATATACACATATATACATATATATATGTATATGTATATATATATATATATATATATATATACATACATATATATATGTATATATATGTATGTATATATATATATATACACATACATATATATACATATATATACACACATATATATGTATATAAATGGATATATATATATGTATGTTTATATGTGTATACATATACATATATATATACATATATATCCATATATATACACATATAAACATATATATATATATACACATATATACATACATATATATATACACATACATATATATACACACACATACATATATACACATACATATATATACATCTATACAGTATATACACACATATATATACATATATATACACACATATATATACATATATATATAAACAAGAGAATGTCATCTGCATAGAAAAGAACAATAATGCTAATAACGCTTTTAGTTATTGTTGTTTTGTTTAATGTGGTGCGTTTTCACGTCTTCCCTGGTTATTTGTGAGGCTGAGATTGTTTGTTTTTGTTTGTTTGTTTGTTATTTTTGGTTGTTTTGTTTTTGTTGTATGATATATATACAGTTTGTTTTAATTGTTGTCGTTTCCTGTGAGGAACCCCGGGAAGACTAGCGACCACTTTGTTGAAGCTAACGGGTTAACCCTCCAAAGAAAGAATATAAAGAATAAAGAAACTGACAATTAGGCGATAAACAAACTAAAATATACACTTTAACTAACATAAAATAAAACAATAGTTTTATAATGAAGTGTCAAAAAAAGTAAAGGCCCCGCAAACACGGCTACACAGGGAGTAAGTCATTAAAAAAGAGTGAATTAAATCCATAAACAACACTGGAATTAACTTAGAAACTACAGAGAATACGAACTATGATGGTGTTTTCCAAGCTTTTTGGAAACACTTATTTGTTTGTGTTGGAGTTTATTTACTTACATTTATATTTTTATTTTTATATCAAATTCAATAACATTTTAAGGCGGTTGGTGATTGTCGTCTTATTGTCCTCTCCCGGTCTCCGTAGAAAAACGACAACAAACGCGCTCACGAAGTCATAAAAACCACGACCGACTCCAACAAGAATCAGAAGATTCCTTTAACGACGCCCTCTGCGCTCGCTCACTGTATCAATAACAACCAGGCAGATTAAACATTTACGAGCGTGTGTGTGTGTGTGTGTGTGTGTCAACGATAAAGCCGTAGCGCCGGCTATAAAGTGGCCCAGGAAACGCTCTCAGAGTGAGTGTTACACTTGATATAATCCTGCTCTGAGCGGAGCCCGAGCTGCCGGCAGCTGCGTTAGCGCCGAGCATCCGACGGTGAAATGTTCCGCGTAAAACAAACCCCCAGAGGGACGCGCGGTGGATCAGGTGTGTCGGGGATTTAATCAGCCACACACACACACAACAATAACCTTAACCCACACGGTGGTATGACGACACTGGTTTAGTCGTGTTTGCGTCTCCGTCCTCGGGGCACGACGACAAATTAGCGTTCTGTTCATCCAAGATCGGATCGCAGAGGCTAGCAGCTCCGGCAGAGAGAGAGCCAGATGTCGTCCAAACCCAGACTGGAGGCTCCTCAGGTTCTTCCCAGGTTCTGCCTGTGAGGAGATATAATCCCTCCACCTGGGTGGAGACCTCAGGACAGACCAAAGACCTGCAAGGAACATCTCCCCCAGGGAGGAGGCCTGGTGTCTTCTGGTGTCAACCAGCACCTCAACTGTCTCCTTCGAGATCCTCGGGGATGGATGAGCTTCTTCGCTGAGATAGAATCTCTCCACCTGGTCCTTGGTTTGCCCTGAGGTCTACTCCCAGGTGGACCTAGTGTTTTCCAAACCACCTCAACTGGGCTTCTTTCCATGTAAAGGAGCAGCAGGTCTCCAGGATGAGCTTCTCACTTCTTCTGACGCCAATCGCAATACAGGAGCCAGGAACATCTCCCCCAGGGAGGAGGCCTGGTGTCTTCTGGTGTCATCCAGCACCTCAACTTTCCACGCAGAGGAGCACCAGGTCTCCTTCGAGATCTCGGAGCAGCAGGTCTCCAGGATGAGCTTCTCACTTCTTCTGACGCCAACCGCGTCAATCGACCGAGATCGGTTTGTACATTTGTGTGCATTCCCTTCAGAAGTCGCCGCCTTTTGGCCATAAGAGAAGACAGCAGTAACTACCAGGAGCCAGGAACATCTCCCCCAGGGAGGAGGCCTGGTGTCTTCTGGTGTCAACCAGCACCTCAACTGTCTCCTTCGAGATCCTTGGGGATGGATGAGCTTCTCACTTCTTCGCCGAGATAGAATCTCTCCACCTGGTCCTTGGTTTGCCCTGAGGTCTACTCCCAGGTGGACCTGGTGTTTTCCAAAACCACCTCAACTGGGATTCTTTCCACGTAAAGGAGCAGCAGGTCTCCAGGATGAGCTTCTCACTTCTTCTGACACCAATCGCAATACCAGGAGCCAGGACCATCTCCCCCAGGGAGGAGACCTGGTGTCTTCTGGTGTCAACCAGCACCTCAACTGTCTACTTCGAGATCCTCGGGGATGGATGATCTTCTCACATCTTCACAGATAGAATCTCTCCACCTGGTCCTTGGTTTGCCCTGAGGTCTACTCCCAGGTGGACCTAGTGTTTTCCAAACCACCTCAACTGGGCTTCTTTCCATGTAAAGGAGCAGCAGGTCTCCAGGATGAGCTTCTCACTTCTTCTGACGCCAATCGCAATACAGGAGCCAGGAACATCTCCCCCAGGGAGGAGGCCTGGTGTCTTCTGGTGTCATCCAGCACCTCAACTTTCCACGCAGAGGAGCACCAGGTCTCCTTCGAGATCTCGGAGCAGCAGGTCTCCAGGATGAGCTTCTCACTTCTTCTGACGCCAACCGCGTCAATCGACCGAGATCGGTTTGTACATTTGTGTGCATTCCCTTCAGAAGTCGCCGCCTTTTGGCCATAAGAGAAGACAGAAGTAACTACCAGGAGCCAGGAACATCTCCCCCAGGGAGGAGGCCTGGTGTCTTCTGGTGTCAACCAGCACCTCAACTGTCTCCTTCGAGTTCCTCGGGGATGGATGATCTTCTCACTTATTCGCCGAGATATAATCTCTCCACCTGGTCCTTGGTTTGCCCTGAGGTCTACTCCCAGGTGGACCTGGTGTTTTCCAAAACCACCTCAACTGGACTTCTTTCCACGTAAAGGAGCAGCAGGTCTCCAGGATGAGCTTCTCACTTCTTCTGACGCCAATCACAATACCAGGAGCCAGGAACATCTCCCCCAGGGTGGAGGCCTGGTGTCTTCTGGTGTCAACCAGCACCTCAAATGTCTACTTCGAGATCCTCAGGGATGGATGATCTTCTCACATCTTCACAGATAGAATCTCTCCACCTGGACCATGGTTTGCCCTGAAGTCTCCTCCCAGGTGGACGTGTCAGGAACATCTCCCTAAAGAAGAAGATCAAGTGTCCAAACTACCTCAACTGGCTCATTTCCACGTAAAGGAGCAGCAGGTCTCCAGGATGAGCTTCTCACTTTTTCACTGAGATAGAATCTCTCCACCTGGTCCTTGGTTTGCGCTGAGGTCTCCTGCCAGGTGGACGTGTCAGGAACATCCCCCCTAAGGAAGAAGATCCGATGTCCAAACCGCCTCAACTGGACTTCTTTAGTTTACGTGGAAAGGAGGCCAGTTGAGGTGGTTTGGAAGACACCGGATCTCCTTCCATAGGGATTTGTTCCTTGCCTGAGGTCTTCTCCCAAGGAGATCCGGTGTCTTCCAAACCGCCTCAACTGGGCTTCTTTCCATGCAAAGGACCATCAACGGGCCATCAACCTGTTTACCAGCCAGTTTAACCGTTCACTACTGGAGCTCCGTATGGACGAGAACCTCCTTCCAACGATACTTTCACACGGCGAGCAGACGCCTCCCCAGCTAGCTAGCTTGTCCGGCTAGAAGACGGAACCCTAACCCTGGAGGAGATGGTTTCTTCTTCTCTGCAGATGTTTCCACAAGAGAGAGAGAGAGAGGGTATCTGACAAACGTATGTCATGGAGTTCTGATGGCGATTCTTCACCAAAAAGTTGAAAGATCTCAACTTGAGCGATAGAAGTGACGGGCGGCCTTCATGATCATCGTACCTCTCGGTTCAGGAGATGCAAAAATCGCGTTTGTGCGTTGACTTCGTTTATAAACGTCGTCACAAGACTTCAGACACCGTTCTGAGAAGACGCATTTCGGGCACTCGTACCAGCTAATGTTAAAGTAGGAACGGAGATCGTCCAGAAGATCGAGACCCGTATCTTTTCTCTATTGGCACGACTGTCTTCACACATGTAGAAGCGACTCATTTAACGATAAATATGCCAAATTTCTACCGATATTTTGTCGCTGCGCACAAAAGCTGAGTTTGGCGCTTGTTTCACCAGCAAAAAAAAAAAGTGATTTGTCTTATTCTAAATCTACAAAAAGCAAAAGTAATGTTTTATTCTACCATGTTTTCTTTGTTCCAAGTCACCAAAATACTCGTCTTCTGGTTGACAGGGTGAATCAAACCCGGAAGCAATAACACGTTAAATAACCACAAACAAGCACGGGAGTCGTCCCGGTTTTAACCTTTCAATGACCCACGATTTCAAATCCCAGCCCTGAACTGAACCAGGGGGTCTCATTAGGACCAGGTTTTTGGTCTCCACGAGGACCTCCAAAGGTTCCCTAGCAAACACAAGAACATAGCATCTTAGCATCTCGCTCTTACCCGTCCGATGAGGACCGGCTCGGGTCCTCGGTACTCCTCGATGACGAAGAACTGGTTCCAGAGCCAGCTCCTCCTCTGGCGGCGAGCGCCAGAGCGAGGCCCCGCCCGCTTTCCGTCCTCGCGCAGAACTCTGGTGTCGGCGGGTTCCAAACGCGTAAGCTCTTCGGCGTCTCCGCGACTCGTACCGCCGTTGGTTTTCAAAGACGGAGGACTTTCGCGATCCCGACTCGACGCCGTCGCATTCAACTCCCGACGTCCCGCTGAAAGACAAAGACAACTCCGTCTTTGCGCCTCGGAGAATAAAAGCAGCAGGAGGACGAACGTCTGCGGCGCCATCGCTGCGCGGGGTTCACCGATCGGTTAGTTTTTTTTTTAAATTAAAGAGCTGAGATCAGAGGAAGACGGCGTCGCCATGACGCTGTTGTTTCTTCTTCTTCTGCAGCTCGGGCCGCGGCGTCGTTTCACTTTCTTCCGTCTTCATTGTTCTGCACACACACACACACACACACACACACACACACACACACACACACACACACACACACACACACACACACACACACACACACACACACACACACACACACACACAGAGAACACAAGATTACTATGATTTCCACTGTAGTCGTTAACACGTCTTTGCATGAGCGTCGGAACTTGTAATTTCCGAGGTCAAATTTACTCACAAGAACATGGAGAGAATCTTCCTTTCATCTGATATATATATGTGTACATATATATATATATATATATATATACATATATATATATATATATATATATATAAGCTCGTTCAAGAACAACCAGGGTCGAACCAAGAGCAAAATAATTACAGAAACGTATTTAAAAGGTAAAAAAAAAATTGGCAAATGAAGAGTAAAACTGAGGCAAAAATAAATTAAACGCACTAAAATGAATACGATGTGACGAAAACGCTAATTAACAAAAAAGACGAATAAAATCTACGTCCGTTCAAGTTTACGATATAGTCTTTATTTTCACTGTTAGACGGACTTTTCCTCGTGTAAACTGACGTTTGTAAACCACTCACTCTCCCCACACCAAAGCCCATAGAGAAAATCTGTGACACAGGGGGGAACACAGGAGCTGCTGGTCTACTGCTGCCTCGTGTGGTCACTTTGTGTCACTGAAGTACATCAAAACAAAGAATTTTAAAAGCCGAATTGACAAAATAAGAAATTTGAACTTAGTGGGAGGCAGCAGTGGATCAACAACTCCTGTGTGCTCTGATGTTAAAATCTTGTAAAAATCACAGATTTTCTCTATGGACTTTGGTGTGGGAGAGTGAGCGGTTGAAAAAACTTCCTGTTTCCTGGTGGAAAAGTCCGTCTAACAGTGAAGATAAAGAGCAACTGACCCAGAAAAAAACTGAATATGTTTGTTGTTTTGAGGCCATTTTGATCGTTGATGATTGAAAACCCTCAAGAAAAACAACACTTCTCTGGAAACTCACGCCAACTCCACACACACAACAACTTGGACTCGAATCAGGACCCTGCGAGGCATCGGCGCTCTCCACTGCACCACCACACTGACTCTGAAGAAGAAGCTCGTCGCTGTGTGTTTCTTGTGATTGATTGATTGAGTGAAGTCTTAACAAATTTCAATTAACCCGCAGCCTCAGGTGCTGGCGATGAGGCGGAGCTCGGCGTGATTGATGCCCCTTTCCCAAAGACGGTATCTGCTCGCCCTCCACGCCTCCACGCCCACCAGACAAAGAAGTTCCGCTCGGGAGATGAATCGCGCTCGTAAACAGCTTAATCGCCGACTTGTCCTCGTTTTGCTAAAGTTTAACGGCCGAGGGGTTGGGTTTGTGTTGGCGTCGGGCGGCGGGCGATTGATCTTTGAAGAGCTGATGAGCTGAAAAGTGCTTTTCTGTCAATCAATCTGACGCTGATTCGCTGCGATGAACGGGGATTTTGGGACATTTATTTTCACCTTCACACACACACACACACACACACACACACACACACACACACACACACACACACACACACACACACACACAGGTTTGAGCAGCTAGCGCTAACCAGTTACCGACGAACCCTAAGGTCTAGCAACTTAACCGCCAGCGCGCCATTAGCATTAAAAAGAGCCATTTTTTGCCTCCTCTCCACCCAAATAAACTAAATGGAGCCGCCAATCCTAGCAAAAGCAGCAAATGAATGAAATCAAACACTTCAAATACATAAAGAAATATTTGGATTTTATGAAGTTCATGCTTGAGAAAACCCGGTCCGTAATCGCTGCATAAAGAGTTTAAAAGCTCTTACAGGCGCTACCACTAACGAAGTCACTAGCGCTAACGGCGTTACCAGCGATACTGTTGACAAAAGTTACCGGCGCTAACGTCGTTACTGTTACTGTTGCTAACGTCGTTACCGGCGATACCACTAATGTCGTTACAGGCGCTACCGTTAACGGAGTCACTGGCGTTAACGGAGTCACTGGCGCTAACGGCGTTACCAGCGCTACAGTTAACAAAAGTTACCGGCGCTAACGTCGTTACTGTCACTGTTGCTAACGTCGTTACCGGCGATACCACTAATGTCGTTACAGGCGCTACCGTTAACGGAGTCACTGGCGTTAACGGAGTCACTGGCGCTAACGGCGTTACCAGCGCTACAGTTAACAAAAGTTACCGGCGCTAACGTCGTTACTGTCACTGTTGCTAACGTCGTTTCCGGCGCTACCGATAATGTCGTTACAGGCGCTACCGTTAACAAAGTCACTGCCGCTAACGGTGATACCAGCGATACTGTTAACAAAAGTTACCCGCGCTAACGTTGTTACTGTTACTGTTGCTAACGTCGTTACCGGCGCTACCGCTAATGTCGTTACAGGCGCTACCGTTAACGAAGTCACTAGCGCTAACGGCGTTACCAGCGCTACTGTTGACAAAAGTTACCGGCGCTAACGTCGTTACTGTTACTGTTGCTAACGTCGTTACCGGCGATACCGCTAATGTCGTTACAGGCGCTACCGTTAACGGAGTCACTGGCGTTAACGGAGTCACTGGCGCTAACGGCGTTACCAACGCTACTGTTAACAATAGTAACCGGCGCTAACGTCGTTACTGTTGCTTACGTCGTTACCGGCGCGACCGCTAATGTCCTTATAGGCGCTACCGTTAATGCAGCTAATGGTGTTACCTCCGCTACCGTTAACGAAGTCATTGGCGCTAACGGCGTTACCAGCGCTACTGTTGACAAAAGTTACCGGCGCTAACGTCGTTACTGTTACTGTTACTGTTGCTAACGTCGTTTCCGGCGCTACCGCTAATGTCGTTACAGGCGCTACCGTTAACGAAGTCACCGGCGCTAACGGCGTTACCAGCGCTACTGTTAACAAAGTTACCGGCGCTGACGTTGTTACTGTTACTAGCGCTTACGTCGTTACCAGCGCT
The DNA here is from genome assembly GCF_963457635.1 of Microchirus variegatus. Taxonomy (NCBI): domain Eukaryota; kingdom Metazoa; phylum Chordata; class Actinopteri; order Pleuronectiformes; family Soleidae; genus Microchirus; species Microchirus variegatus. The sequence continues at coordinate 36,537,140 of NC_139805.1, forward strand.
ACTGTTAACAAAGTTACCGGCGATAACGTCGTTACTGTTACTACCACTAACGTCGTTACAGGCGCTACCGCAAACGTTGATACCGGCGCTACCGTTAATGCAGCTAACGGTGTTACCGGCGCTACCGTTAATGCAGCTAACGGTGTTACCAGCGCTACCGTTAACGGCTTAACCTGCACTACCGGCGCTACTCTTACCGTAAGCGGCGTTAACACATGACGCGTTTCCGTGACGACTGACCGGAAAAAGACGGGTTGTGACGTCACGTTTACGTGGTTATTTGTACCGCTGCTCTGTCCGTTTAATAAACATACCGCTCCAGCTAACGGAGCTAACTGGTAAACGCGGTGCCTGGACTCTGGTGCCGCGGCATGAAAAACTTTGTTACCACTTTTGAGACTCATTTTAACACATCGGGAGTCACGTAAACATGACGTCGCGCTCGTCTTTTTCCCGGTCAGTAGTCGTGGAAGCGCGCCGTCCGCTAACGCTAACGCCCGGCACTTAAAAATATCCTAGATCTTGTCCTCCGCTAGCTGCAAAAAACAAGATTTCCTTGATTTATAACGGCCGTAAACGTCTCTGCTGAAGAGTTAATGGCCTCCATCACTGGAGTTTCCAGCTCTTCTTCTTCTTCTACATTCATCTCCTCCAGCAGAACCCACGGTGTCAGTTCGTATAAATGATCTTCTCACTTAAAGAGGAAAAATAAGAGGATAAATGAGCACGCGGCGGCACATGTGAGCGGACGCCACAGCGCTTTAACTCCAGCTCGGCCTTAATGAGCGAGGAATAATGCATCAGTGATCCGGCCCAAAAACCTCTCACGACAGAACTTTAAATTAGAAATTCAGCAAGTAAACAAACAAAAACAAACTCAAGCAAAAGATTTTTACACTTTATACATAATTTCTTTAGTGAAAATACTATATTTATATATGTATGTAAAATGTAGATTAAGAGTCAGAACTCGTGCTGGGAACATTAACCCCGTTAACGGCAGTTAGCGGTGTCAACGCTAACGCACGTTAAGGTATGACCCATTAGTTCAGAGTCCAGGTACCAGTTAGCTTCATTATCGGCGTTAGCTCCGTTAGTTTCATTAGCTGTGTCAGCTGCATTAGCTGTGTTCGCTCCGTTAGCTGTGTTAGCTCCATTAGCTCCTATAGTACCGTTAGCATGCCAACAGTGAAACTGGAGCGGGCTGTTTATTAAAGGAAAAGAGCGGCGCTAACAAATAACCAGCGTACCTGTGTAACTGCGTATGTGCGCCTCTGTTTTTAAAGTTTAGCGTTACTTTAGAGACTCATTTTAAAAATCGGGGAGTGACGTAAACACGACGTCACAAGCATATTGTTCCGCTTAGTCGTCATGGAAACGCGCCACGCGATAATGTGCGTTATTTTCAAGACGACTGAACGGAAAAAGACGCACGTGACGTCATGTTTACGTGCCGCGGCACCGGAGTCCATGCACCCTTTACCAGTTAGCGGCTTTAGCTCCATTAGCTGCGTTAGCTCCATTAGCTCCTTTAGTTAGCGCTGTTAGCACACCTACAGTGGAACTGGACCGGTCTGTTTATCAAAGGTAAAGAGCCCAGCACTACTTTGTACATCATTTCTTTTGTGAAAATACTGTGTATATATATATGTGTGCAACGTGTAGATTAAGAGGCTAATGGCTGTTAGCCGCGTTAACATTAACACACATTATTACATGTACATATTACACATCGTTTCCATGACGACTGAGCAGAAAAATATGCACATGAGTTCAGAGTCCAGGCACCGTTTACCAGTTAGCTGCGTTAGCTCCTTTAGCGCCTGTGTACTGCGTATGTATGCCTCTGTTAGCGTCTTTAGAGTAACTAAACTACTTTATACATCATTTCTTCAGTGAAAATACTGTTTATATATGTATGTAAAGTGTCGATTAAGAGTCAGTACTAGTGCTGGGCACGTTAGCTTGTTAACGGCGTCAACATTAGCACACATTAACACATGACACGTTTCCATGGCGACTGACTGGAAAAATATGCACGTGTCGTCATGTTCAGGCACCAGTTTTACCAGTTAGCTGCGTTAGCTCCTTTAGCACCTGTGTACTGCATATGTGTGACTCTGGTTTTAAAGTTTAGCGTTACTTTAGAGACTCATTTGAACAATCGGGAGTCACTTAAACATGACGTCATGTGCATCTTTTACCACTCAGGCTTCATTGGAAACGCGCCACGCGTTATTGTGCGTTAGCGTTGACGCCGTTAACGCGCTAACGTGCCCAGCACTACTTTAAACATCATTTCTTTCGTGAAAATACTGTATATATATGTATGCAAAGTGTAGATTAAGAGTCAGTACTAGTGCTGGGCACGTTAGCACGTTTACCAGTTAGCCGCATTAGCTCCTTTAGCGCCTGTGTACTGCGTATGTGTGCCTCTGTTTTAAAAGTCTAGCGTTACTTTAGAGACTCATTTTAACAAATCGGGAGTCGCGTAAACATGACACGTTAATGTGCGTTAGCGTTAACGGGCTAACGTGCCCAGCACTACTTTATACGTCGTTTCTTCAGTGAAAATACTGTACATATGTACGTAAAGTGTAGATTAAGAGTCAGAACTAGTGCTGGGCACGTTAGCGCGTTAACGGCGGTTAGCCGCGTCAACGTTAACGCACATTATTGCATGACTCATTTTCATGGTGACTGACTGGAAAAATATGCACGTTTACCAGTTAGCCGCGTTAGCTCCTTTAGCGCCTGTGTACTGCGTATGTGTGCCTCTGTTTTTAAAGTCTAGCGTTACTTTAGAGACTCATTTTAACAAATCGGGAGTCGCGTAAACATGACACGTTAATGTGCGTTAGCGTTAACGCGCTAACGTGCCCAGCACTACTTTATACGTCGTTTCTTCAGTGAAAATACTGTACATATGTACGTAAAGTGTAGATTAAGAGTCAGAACTAGTGCTGGGCACGTTAGCGCGTTAACGGCGGTTAGCCGCGTCAACGCGCTAACGCACATTATTGCATGACTCATTTTCATGGTGACTGACTGGAAAAATATGCACGTTTACCAGTTAGCCGCGTTAGCTCCTTTAGCGCCTGTGTACTGCGTATGTGTGCCTCTGTTTTTAAAGTCTAGCGTTACTTTAGAGACTCATTTTAACAAATCGGGAGTCGCGTAAACATGACACGTTAATGTGCGTTAGCGTTAACGCGCTAACGTGCCCAGCACTACTTTATACATCATTTCTTCAGTGAAAATACTGTACATATGTACGTAAAGTGTAGATTAAGAGTCAGAACTAGTGCTGGGCACGTTAGCGTGTTAACGGCGGTTAGCCGCGTCAACGCGCTAACGCACATTATTGCATGACTCATTTTCATGGTGACTGACTGGAAAAATATGCATGTGACGTCATGTTCAGGCACCAGTTTACCAGTTAGCTGCGTTAGCTGCGTTAGCTCCTTTAGCGCCTGTGTACTGCGTATGTGTGCCTCTGTTTTTAAAGTTTAGCGTTACTTTAGAGACTCATTTGAACAATGGGGAGTCACGTAAACATGACGTCACGTGCGCTCAGTCGTCATGGAAACGTGCCGCGCGTTAATGTGCGTTAGCGTTGCCGCGCTAAAGTGCGCAGCACTACTTTTTACGTCATTTATTCAGTGAAAATACTGTTCATATGTACGTAAAGTGTAGATTAAGAGTAAATATTGGCGCACATTTCTATAAATAAATGAGTCAACGGCTAAAACCGATAGCGCTACAGCGGCGTTTTTCTGCCGCGACGCTCCGGGCGACCAGAAGGACCGCGAACGCCGCTGATAAACGTACGCGGCGCGGAGAAACCGCAATAACGACGCGAGCCTTTGACGGCAGCGGCAGAAGATTTGTCTGATCTGAGGAGTGAAGCTCAACGTGAAACTTTCGCTGACCTACTTTACTGTTTCAAGCCCGAGAATCTGATTTTAGGAGAAAAATGAAGTAATTTCTTCTCCTTTTCCTTCTTCCGCTTCTTCTTCTTCTTCTTCCATACGTCGAACGCCGACCCGAGGGCGGTTTTGGCGTGGCCGCCTTAAATTAATTAAAACATAGGAAGAGGATCCTCACACACACACACACACACACACACACACACACACACACGCATTCTTGTACTTGCTGCATACTGAGGACCAGCATTTCCACTTTATAAATCAACACAATTACAAATATCTACTTCATGAATGACATCTACAAAGAACTACTGGTTGCAGTACCATAAAATGTCTGCAGGTGGAGCCCCAGAGCAAAAAGGGCTGGAAAACTTTTTCGATTTTATTTTATTTTTTACATTTTTGGTCCAACATTTTACAAAAACGTCATACTATACTATGTCGACCAAAATTTAAAAAATAATTTGACAAATAAAATTTGGTCCAAAATTTGACAAAAACGTCATACTATACTATGTCTTCCAAAATTAAAAAAAAAAAAAATTTGACTCAAAATTAAAAAAAAAAATTTGACCCAAAATTATGTCGTCAGAAATTTGAAAAAAAAAAATTACCAAAAGTTTTTGGTCCAAAATTTAAAAAAAAAAATTTGGTCCAAAATTTGAAAAAAAAAATTAGGTCCAAAATTTGAAAAAAAAAATTATGGTCCAAAATTTGAGAAAAAGTTGTCCAAAATTAAAATTTTTGACAAATTGAGTATAGCATGTTATAGCAACCTACGGAAGTGATTTCAATAAAAACAAAGTGAGGACCGGCCAAAATGTCCTCACTCTGTAAAACTGACCTCACTTTGTTGGTTAAAAACCCTCACTGGTCCTCAGTATGCCTCAAGTACAAGAACACACACACACACACACACACACACACACACACACTCTTTCTTCCCTCAGCTGTTGTTGATCAGCGTAGACGTTGACGACGACGCTCACATTTCCCGCTGCCAGCTTTGCTTCAAACCCTCGGTGCGCGTCACTCACGCCGTGTTTGAAGTCTTTCGGCGTGGAGTGTGTGTGAGTGAAAGTGTGTGTGTGTGTGTGAGTGTGTGAGTGTGTGAGGAGGATGAAAGCGTGAGGACGTACTTCAGCCGTGCGGTGATGAGCGGTGACACGGCTCCAAATTGCAAATCGCTGTTTTTCAGCCCCACTTTACTTTCGCGGCTACAAGACTGTTTCATTTTTATTAAAAATAGCCCTCTGTGCATGTCAGAGCACTTTTTCTTTTCTTTTAACATAGGGACTAAAAAAAAAAAGAAAGAAAAAAAGAAGTGTGATGGAGGCAGAGGAGGTGAAAGTGTGTGTGTGTGTGTGTGTGTGTTGGAGCTTGACTGGCTCTAATGACCCAGTCGTGGACACATCCTGCTCCACCTCCTTTATCCTTCTCTGCATCTCCTGTTCATGTTAATGCCTCCACTCTCCTCCTCCTCCTCCTCCTCCTCCTCCTCTTCCTCCTCCACATGATATCAACTCTTTCCTGTATGGAAGAGGATTAGAGCCATACAGGAAAACTATATTTGACTTCTGAGTTTAAAAGTCAGAAATTCTGACTATTCATCCATCCATCTACCAACCATCCATCTGCCTATCCATCTAATCATCCATCCATCCAAATACACATCCATCCATCTATCAACCAACCATCCATCCATCCACCCATCCATCCATTAGCCGATCATCCATCCATCTATTTACCAACCATCCATCCATTTTCCTATCATCCATCTATTCATCATCCACCAACATCTATCTATCTATCTATCTATCTATCTATCTATCTATCTATCTATCTATCTATCTATCTATCTATCTATCTATCTATCTATCTATCTATCTATCTATCTATCTATCTGTCTATCTATCTATCTATCTACCAACCATCCATCTGCCTATCCATCTAATCATCCATCCATCCAAATACACATCCATCCATCTATCAACCAACCATCCATCCATCCACCCATCCATCCATTAGCCTATCATCCATCCATCTATTTACCAACCATCCATCCATTTTCCCATCATCCATCTATTCATCATCCACCAACTATCTATCTATCTATCTATCTATCTATCTATCTATCTATCTATCTATCTATCTATCTATCTATCTATCTATCTATCTATCTATCTATCCATCCAAATACACATCCATCCATCTATCAACCAACCATCCATTAGCCTATCATCCATCCATCTATTTACCAACCATCCATCCATCGTCTATTCATTCATCCAAATACACATCCATCCATCTATTTACCAACCATCCATCCATTTTCCTATCATCTATCTATCTATCTATCTATCTATCTATCTATCTATCTATCTATCTATCTATCTATCTATCTATCTATCTATCTATCTATCTATCTATCAACCATTTACCTATCCATCTACCAATCGATCCATCTATCTACCAACCATCCATCTGCCTATCCATCTAATCATCCATCCATCCAAATACATATCCATCCATCCACCTATCAACCAACCATCCATTAGCCTATCATCCATCCATCTATTTACCAAACATCCATCCATCTATTTATCAACCATCCATCCATTTTCCTATCATTCATCCATCCATCCATCAATCCATCTATTCATCATCCACCAACCATCTATCTATCTATCTATCTATCTATCTATCTATCTATCTATCTATCTATCTATCTATCTATCTATCTATCTATCTATCTATCTATCTATCTATCTATCAACCATCATCCATCCATTTACCTATCCATCTAACCCAACCATCCAACAACCAATCGATCCATCCATCTGCCTATCCATCTAATCATCCATCCATCCAAATACACATCCGTCCATCTATCAACCGACCATCCATCCATCTACCCAATCATCCATCAGCCTATCATCCATCCATCTATTTACCAACCATCGATCCATTTACCTATCGATCCATCTATCTATTCATCCATCCTACTACACATCCATCAACCAACCATCCATCCATCTACCCATCCATCCATTTACCTATCATCCATCCAACCAACCATCTACCTAGCCATCCATCCATCTAATTAGCAACCACCCATCCATCCATTTTCCTATCATCCATTCATCCATCTATTCATCATCCACCAACCATCTATCTACCAACCATAATCCATTCATTTACCTATCCACCAACCATCCATCTACCAACCATCCATCCACCTATCCATCCATCTACCAACCATCCATCCACCTATCCATCCATCCATCTACCAACCATCCACCTATTCATCATCCATCCATCTACCTAGCAATCCATCATCTACCAACCATCCATCCATCCATGTATCTACCTATCTATCTTTTCATCCATCCATTCAACTACCCATCCAACATCTACCTATCCATCTAAGCATCCATCCATCAAACTACACATCCACCCATTTACCCATTTACACATCATCCATACACCCATCTATTTACCCACCATCCATCATCTACCATCCATCCATCTATTTACCAACCATCCGTCCATCAATCGATGTACCATCCATCTACCCATCCATCCATCCATCTACCTAAACATTCATCTATTTACCAACCATCCATCCATCAATCCATCATCTACCAACCATCCATCCATCCATTCATCATCCATCTACCTCAGTTTATTTTCTTTGGTCAAAGCAGAATCTTCTCTCTGGCCTGAATTCATGGACCCAAATATAAGAGCTGACATTTATTCTACTCTGAACACGAGTGTGAACGTCGCTAAAGTGCTAGCGTGGCCCCTCCTCCCTCCTCCCCCCTCCTCCCCCTGCTGCAGCAGAGTGACTGTACTCAGCAGCGCATCAGTCTCCTCATTAACGTCAACGCTTTACAATCAAGACAACTTAAGCTGAAGTGATGGTCCACGCTTACAGGAGGAGGAGGAGGAGCTGAGCAGGTCCCAGATCTGTCCCTGTGTCTCTGTCAGTGTTTAAACACACACACACACACACACACACACACACCCCGCAGGGTGACCTTGTCTGGTTAAACGCAGACACAAACGCCGTGACCTCGCTGAAGCGCGTTAATGTGATTTTACGCACATAACTGTGTTAATGAACGCAAACGTAACGTTATATTATCATAATAATGACTTATTATAACAGCTGTGGACGTCCAGCTGTTCTGAGGTCAGATCAACGAGGTCAAACCAAAGCACGGAAACAGCTCCGTCTGTCACTTTGGGTCCGTTATCCGCTCAGAGTTTGGCGGGAAAGTGAGAATTTTGAAGCTTAAAAACCTGTTTGAGTTCAGCACAAACAGCCTAGAAGTGCCTCAGTCCGTCTGTCTGAAGTAATGACCAAGGGGTCCAGCAGAGGGCGCTGTGAGCACAGCTTGGCCTTAGATCCACTTTGAATGCACTGTTGACAGTGATGTTTTGTCCATTTGCTGTAAAAAAAAAAAAAAAATGTAGGGAAAATGGACGACACGATTATCCGGACGAAAAAATAACTGTGATTCACGATATTATTGAAAAATTTGAAACTGAAAATTGTAGTTGCACCAAATTTCACCAAATTTGGTGGAAACATGCAACGGCCCAAGACGGACAAAAAAGTATCTGGGGACCATGGCGTAAACTCGACAGGAAGTCAGCCATTTTGAATTTAGCATTGTCGTTGTTGAAGTTGTTGCGCGTATTTGAGTCACTAAACTTTGGCCAAAACGGACAAAAATTAGCACGCAAATCAGAAGAGGTCAACAATTTTATGACAAAAATATAAATTTATGTTGCAAAATGGCTCAGTAGCACCCCCCAAAGGTGAAACCCAGTAGGACAAAACCAAAATGAAGTTGCGCCAATTTTCATAAAACTTGGTGGAAACATGCCACGGCCCAAGACAAACAAAAAAGTATCTTGGGGACCGTGGCGTAAACTCAGCAGGAAGTCGGCCATTTCTAATTTAGCGTCATTCCTGGCTATTTTTTGCGCGTATTTGATGTCATTAAACGGTAAAAACCGACAAAAATTGGCACGCAAATCAGAAGAGGTTAAATGTTTTTATATTTTATAACATAAGGGAAATACGTACATAATAGTACAAAATGGCACAGTAGCACCCCCTAAAGGTGAAACCCAGTAGAACAAAACCAAAATGAAGTTGCACCAAATTTCACAAAATTCCACGTCTTTCTTGGCGATTTGCGCGTATTTGAGTCACTAAACGGTGAAAACGGACAAAAATTAGCACGCAAATCGGAAGAGGTTAACATTTTTATATTTTTTCTAACAAAATATATACATTTATGTTGCAAAATGGCTCAGTAGCACCCCCCAAAGGTGAAACCCGGTATGACAAGGTCGAAAATTAAGTTGCACCAAATTTCACAAAATTTGGTGGAAACATGCCACAGCCCAAGACGAACAAAAAAGTCTCTGGGGACCATGGTGTCAACTCAACAGGAAGTCGGCCATTTTGAATTTAGCATCGTCGTTCTTGGCGATTTGCGCATCATGTGAATGAACAAACTCGTCAGAGCTCGTTAATCGTAACAACATTTAAACTAAAAACAAAAATAAAAAAATGCTTATGTCAATTTGTACGAGACACATCAAAGATAAAAAGTTATCCAGAGGTATCGCAGATTCAAAAGGGGGCGTGGCCACGGCAACCATCGGTCGGTTGGCGAATTTCGACCACGAAACAGGAAGTGGGCTGTAGCTTTGCCACGCGTTGACCGATCGGCTCGAAAACTTCATACGCGACACAAGAGACCGACTCTGAACACGTCTACGAACATCAACAACAACTTCGCCCAACAGGAAGTCGGCCATTTTAAATATAGCCGCAAAACAGGAAGTGGCCTTGTAACTTGGCTGTACATCGACCGATCTGCACAAAACTTCACAAACAGAGTACATTTTGTGTAAAATAATACGATCATAATAAGTCACGATGAAAGATACAGCTCCACAATTCACCACGATTAACTTACTGTAAGTGCTTCGTATCGCAAAAAGTAAAAATATCATTGTCACCATTATTGTTCTCCACCATCTTTACGTCCTTATTTATTTCATTACATGAATACTGGAGGAGGCCTCGTCATCGTCCACTTATTCTTCTTCACTGCGACGCAATTTCAGACACCATCATTAATAAATTGCAAAGGCTGCATTCTGCATGGACTCAGATTACATTCCACTGAAATAATGAAATAAAGAAAATAATTATCTTTCGCTGTTAAAGGTTTTCTGAATTCATGAGACACTCGAAAAGCTTCATTTTCCTTCTCGAGAGGTCGACGCGTTCCAGACTCTCCGCTTTAATTCTTTAATTCAGAGATATTTGCTGTTGGTTTGTCGACTTTGTGCCGGAACATCAGGAGTTTGCAGAGGGAAATGACTTTCAGTCAGATCTGTTAAATAAATATGGCAAGTGTTCATGGATTTAAGATGAGGAACTTTTTAAATGAAGTCATTAATCAGAAAAACAGCAGATTTTTTTTATATTTTCTGAAAAATGGTCTCATAGATTCATAAAAAATCTGATTTTTCTTTTCCTGAAGAATTATCTCATAATTTCATAAAAAAACAGTTTTTCTGAAGAATTGTCTCATAAATCTATAAAAACAGTAGATTTTTTTTTTCTGAAATATTGATTCAGATTCATAAAAACAGCAGATTTTTTTTATTTTTCCGGAAGAATTGTCTCATAAATTTATAAAAAACTGTTTTTTTTTTTTTTTTTTCCTGAAGAATTATCTCATAAATGTATTAAAAAATTATTTTTTTAAATTTTTCCTGAAGAATTGTCTCAAACTCAGAAAAACATCTGAAGAATTGTCTCATAAATCCATAAAAACAGTAGATTTTTTTTTCTGAAAACTTTTCTCTCAAATTCATAAAAACAGCTGATTATTTTTAATTTCCTGAAGAATTGTCTCATAAATTCAGAAAAACATTAGATTTTTTTTCTGAAAACTGTCTCTCAAATTCATAAAAACAGCTAATTATTATAATTTATCCAGAAGAATTGTCTCATAAATTCATGAAAAACTGATTTTTTTTTAAATTTTCGTGAAGAATTGTCTCTCAAATTCATATAAACAGCAGATTCCTTTTTCTGAATAATTGTCTCATTAATCCATAAAAACAGCCAAATATTATTTTTCAAATGATCACAAAACGCCTGCAGGTCTTTTCCTCTAATCCCTATTAATTCATATTTTCTAAGCTGTATCTCTGCGTTAGAACATGAACAGTTAGTGACATCATCACTGTTTTTAAATCTACGATAAAATGTTAGAAAACAGTAATTTAGTAATCAGGTCGTTCAGCTTCAGTCACTGCTGCTGCTGATGCTGCTGCTGCTGATGCTGCTGCTGCTGCTGCTGCTGCTGCTGCCTCTTAGAGGACAGTTAGCGCGCTGTAAAACACGTGCTCGCGATGTGCAGCGTCTTCAAAGTGACAGTGGATTAAAATAAAAATCGAATAAATAATAAGTGGAAAGAAAGAAAGAAAGAAATAAAACAGCAGGATGGAAACAACTTCTTCATGTGGATAAATTATGATATGATGATGATGATGATGATGGCAGAAGAAGAAGAAGAGGATCTTACCGCCGTGAGTCCTGAGGTTTAACAGCTGAAGTGATTCAACGTGGGAGAAAACGTCGAGTTTCATCTGACAGAGAGAGAGAGAGAGAGAGAGAGAGAGAGAGCTCACACTCCTCCCCTCTGCTCAGCTGCTCACACACACACACACACACACACACACACACACACACACACACACACACACACACACACTCAGTCCAGTTATTTATGAGGGGCTTGTGTTTTGTTGTTTCAAACATGTTAGCGAAAGATAAAAATTAATCCCAACAAGACGAGAACACGGGGAACTGAACGCAGAGAGATGAATAAAACACTAAAACACGGAGGCGACGTCAACTCGGATTTGACTGCGTTCCAGTAGAGAAGTGGGGAAAAAAAACACACACACACACACACACACACACAAACTAAAACAACAACAAAAACAAAACACGGACACAAATGTCTCTGGAGGTCGTCGACAACAAAGCTCTGCACAACAAGTCCTCACATTAAAAATAAGAACAGTCCTGATTTACTTACTCCTGGAGTTCCGACTACAAAAGGAACGTACCATTGCAAAGGGACAATACTTGTCGATTAACAAGGTTTTTGTGAGGTTGCTCCGAGTTGAATGGAATGAAGTACAAATGGAATGCGCCATTAGTTTGGAGGCTGAAGGTCGGTCCTTCAGTCACGATAACGATATTTAAGTCACGATACCATAGTATCACGATATGATATTATCACGATATTTAAGTCACAATACAATATCATCACGAAAGTTAAGTCACAATAACAATATTTAAGTCACGACACGATATTACCACAATACGATATTATCACAAAACGATATGATCACGATATTTAAGTCATGATACGATATTATCACAATATTTAAGTCACAATAGGATATTATCACGATATTGAGGTCACAATACGATATTATCACGATATATTATCACAAAACGATATGATCACGATACGATATTATCACGATACGATATGATCGCGATAACGAAATTTAAGTCACGATAGGATATGATCACGATATGATATTATCACGATATTTAAGTCACGATACGATATTTAAGTCACGATACGATATTACCACAATACGATATTATCACAAAACGATATGATCACGATATTTAAGTCATGATACGATATTATCACAGTACAATATTTAGGTCACAATACAATATTATCACGATATTTAAGTCATGATACAATATTATCACGATATTTAGGTCACAATAGGATATTTTCACGATATTTAAGTCACGATACGATATTATCACGATATTTAATTCACGATAATGATATTTAAGGCACGATACGATATTATCATGATATATTATCACAAAACGATACGATCACGATATTTAAGTCACGATATGATATTATCACAATACGATATTATCACAATACAATATGATATTATCACCATATTTAAGTCACGATAACGATATTTAAGTCATACGATATTATCATGATAGGACATTATCACGATATAACGATATGATATCACGATATTTAAGTCACGATAACGATATTTAAGTCACTATACGATATTATCACGATACGATATTATCATGATACGATATTATCACAATATTTAAGTCATGATACGTTATTATCACGATATGATATGATCACGATACAATATTATCACGATATTTAAGTCATGATACGATATCACGATATTTAAGTCACGATACGATATTATCACGATGTTTAATTCACGATAATGATATTTAAGGCACGATACGATATTATCATGATATATTATCACAAAACGATATGATCACGATATTTAAGTCACGATAACGATATTTAAGTCATACAATATTATCATGATACGATATTATCATGATATGATATCACGATATTTAAGTCACGATAACGATATTTAAGTCACGATAACGATATTTAAGTCACGATACGATATTATCACTATGCGATATTATCACAATATTTAAGTCATTATACGTTATTATCACGATATGATATGATCACGATACAATACGATAACGATATTTAAGTCACATTACATTATTATGACGATATTCACGTCACAATACGACATTGTCACGATGAATTGTCACGTTATCGCAAAGTGCTATTTAATTCTAGTTTTTGTGGAATCATATATTCTAGTGAGCGTGAGCGCTTGGCACCCTCTAGTGGACTGAAAAGTGAATTGATTTTTTTTATGGTAATCCACAAACAGTTAAAAAACGCTGTAATAATCCGTGACAACGCGATGGATGTTTCGCTAACGTCTCACTTCTGTTCTTCACAAAAACCTCATTACAGGCAGCAGCTTTTAGCCGAGGCTGAACTTTGTGGATAAGAAGCCGCCGAATATTTAACATCCTTCAAAGAGTCGAACAATTACAAGTATTTTTTAATTTACTAGCACACCACTCACAGCGGAGGAACAAGCAAGGTCGGCAGAAATCCATTAACTCTGTGGAGCGTCAGAGAAACTTCAGATATGTTCTGTCAGCGCACACAAATCACACGTCAGCTGGTGGCCGGCTGTCGCCATAGCAACGCGTGTGACAGACACTGGGACAGAATCTACTGTCTTAGAGTAACTTACTTCATATTATCACCATCCAATATGATCGTGATATTTAAGTCACGATACGATATTATCACGTTATGATATAATTATGATACGATATTATCACGGTACGATATTATCACGATACGATATTATCATGTTACGATATTATCACGATGCGATATTATCATGTTACAATATTATCATGTTACGATATTATCATGATGCGATATTATCATGATACGATATTATCACGATACGTTATTATCACAATGCGATATTATCATGTTATGATATCACGATACGATATTATCACGATGCGATATTATCATGATAGATATTATCACGATACGATATCACAATACGATATTATTACGATATGATCGTGATACAATATGATCATGATATTTAAGTCACGATACGATATTATCATGTTACAATATTATCACAATACGATATTATTACAATATGATCATGATACAATATGATCACAAAATAATATTATCACGATAGTCAAGTCCCGATAGCGATATTTAAGTGACGATACGATATTTCAAAATATGCTATTATCACGATACTTTATCAAGATACGATATTATCACGATATGATATCACGATATTTAAGTCACGATAACGATATTTAAGTCATGATACAATATCACGATACAATATGATCACGATAACGATATTTAATTCACAATACGATATTATCACAATAGTTAAGTCACGATAACGATATTTAAGTCACGATACGATATTATCACAATATGATATCACGATACGATATTATCACAATATTTAAGTCACGATAACGATATTTAAGTCACGATACAATATTATCACAATATGATATCACGATACGATATCACGATATGATATCACAATATTTAAGTCACGATACGATATTATCACGATAGTTGTCACGATAACGATATTTAAGTCACGATACGATATTATCACGATATGATATTATCACGATAGTTAAGTCACGATAACGTTATTCAAGTCACGATTTATGATATTATCACAATACGATATTATCATGATAGGATATCAACTCTTGCTTTGTTCATGAAATCAAGTTTAAAAACAGACTGTAGCTAAAGCTAATAACCACACTAGCGCCTGTGGGGTAAGCTAGCACGATAGTGTTAGGGTTAAGGTTAAAAGAACAGTCTATATAGCTAATGTTAGCCAAACTATGAGCTGTTAGCTAAGCTACCACACTGCAAAAACAGAGCTACAAAAACAAAATAAGCCAAATATTCTTAAACTCATTCACATTTTTCAGACTTTAATGTTGTTTTTCATGTCCTTAAAATGCACATAGAACATTTGCATATTGAGACATGGTTTGATGTGTTTTCTTAAAATTAGATTATTCCTCAAATGCATTTATTTATCTTTTTTTGGCAAAACTGTAGAAAACATTGCCAGAAACGAGACTTATTTTTACTTTCTGGTAAATAAATGCCTGCAGCGCTCGAGGAAATCAGAGTTAAATGACAGCTTATCTACGTCTTATCTAAGTAAATATTATTTTTTATGCAGAAAGGAACCGGCTACAGAAACAGGAAGTAAAAATGACAGATAATTACAGTCATAACAGCAGGATCAAGGATTAAAAGTACACATCGGGTTCTGTGTTTGGTGGTTTTTTCATGAGGACAGCGTTTTCCAGAGGGAGTTTATACAGTATTTATGAAGTGTTCTCTCATTTATCAAGTATTTATGCGTGTTATAAGTTCTTAGCATGGTTGTTTTTTAATAGGAAACGGTTGAAATTAAGTGGAAATTCAGCGGGTGAAGTTGTTTTTATTGTAAATCTTGTGTCAAATCTTTGACGTCAGCTGTCTCTTACTGAATGTTCTGTATGTGAC
Organism: Microchirus variegatus; assembly: GCF_963457635.1. NCBI lineage: Eukaryota > Metazoa > Chordata > Actinopteri > Pleuronectiformes > Soleidae > Microchirus > Microchirus variegatus. The sequence goes on from NC_139805.1 coordinate 36,553,131, forward strand.
AGCGTTCATTTAAATATTATTACATTTAATAATGTGTTAATCACAGGCACAACAATCACACGAGTAATCGGACTATGAATCACATAAGTCCGACTAAGACTAGCTTGATTTTAGTCGACATTTTAGTAAACATGACATTAAGCAAACCAAATTATTGTTTTACTTTTGACTAAAATCTAAAATTGGACTCTTAGCATGAACGTAAACGGCCTGAGTGTCTTAATGAAACACAAACTTTTAAGTTAATGAAGAGAACGCAGCTAAAGTTAGCCAAACTATAACCTGTGGAGTAAGCTAGCATGACAATGTTTGTTAACGAAACAGAAAACATTTAAATTATAGAACAGAATGCAGCTTAACTTAGTCGAACTTTAACCTGTGGGGTAAGCTAGCATGATATTGTTTGTTATCGAAACAGAAAAAGACACAATTATAGAACAGAATGAAGCTCAAGTTAGCCAAATTATAGCCTGTGGAATAAGCTAGCATGACAATGTTTGTTATTGAAACAGAAAAAGCTACAATTATAGAACAGAATGCAGCTAAAGTTAGCCAAACTATAACCTGTGGGGTAAGCTAGCATGATAATGTTTGTTAACGAAACTGAAAAAGTTAAAATTATAGAACAGAATGTGGCTAAAGTTAGCCAAACTATAACCTGTGGAGTAAGCTAGCATGATAATGTTTGTTATCGAAACAGAAAACATTTAAATTATAGAACAGAATGCAGCTAAAGTTAGCCAAACTATAACCTGTGGAGTAAGCTAGCATGATAATGTTTGTTATCGAAACAGAAAACATTTAAATTATAGAACAGAATGCAGCTAAAGTTAGCCAAACTATAACCTGTGGGGTAAGCTAGCATGATAATGTTTGTTATCGAAACAGAAAACATTAAAATTATAGAACAGAATGCAGCTAAAGTTAGCCGAACTATAACCTGTGGGGTAAGCTAGCATGATAATGTTTGTTATCGAAACAGAAAAAGCTACAATTATAGAACAGAATGCAGCTAAAGTTAGCCAAACTATAACCTGTGGGGTAAGCTAGCATGATAATGTTTGTTATCGAAACAGAAAAAGATACAATTATAGAACAGAATGCAGCTTAACTTAGTCGAACTTTAACCTGTGGGGTAAGCTAGCATGATATTGTTTGTTATCGAAACAGAAAAAGACACAATTATAGAACAGAATGAAGCTCAAGTTAGCCAAATTATAACCTGTGGAATAAGCTAGCATGACAATGTTTGTTATTGAAACAGAAAAAGCTACAATTATAGAACAGAATGCAGCTAAAGTTAGCCAAACTATAACCTGTGGGGTAAGCTAGCATGATAATGTTTGTTAACGAAACTGAAAAAGTTAAAATTATAGAACAGAATGTGGCTAAAGTTAGCCAAACTATAACCTGTGGAGTAAGCTAGCATGATAATGTTTGTTATCGAAACAGAAAACATTTAAATTATAGAACAGAATGCAGCTAAAGTTAGCCAAACTATAACCTGTGGGGTAAGCTAGCATGATAATGTTTGTTATCGAAACAGAAAAAGCTACAATTATAGAACAGAATGCAGCTAAAGTTAGTCGAAGTTTAACCTGTGGGGTAAGCTAGCATGATAATGTTTGTTAACGAAACTGAAAAAGTTAAAATTATAGAACAGAATGTGGCTAAAGTTAGCCAAACTATAACCTGTGGAGTAAGCTAGCATGATAATGTTTGTTATCGAAACAGAAAACATTTAAATTATAGAACAGAATGCAGCTAAAGTTAGCCAAACTATAACCTGTGGGGTAAGCTAGCATGATAATGTTTGTTATCGAAACAGAAAAAGCTACAATTATAGAACAGAATGCAGCTAAAGTTAGCCGAACTATAACCTGTGGGGTAAGCTAGCATGATAATGTTTGTTATCGAAACAGAAAAAGCTACAATTATAGAACAGAATGCAGCTAAAGTTAGCCAAACTATAACCTGTGGGGTAAGCTAGCATGATAATGTTTGTTATCGAAACAGAAAACATTTAAATTATAGAACAGAATGCAGCTAAAGTTAGCCAAACTATAACCTGTGGGATAAGCTAGCATGATAATGTTTGTTATCGAAACAGAAAAAGATACAATTATAGAACAGAATGCAACTAAAGTTAGTCGAACTTTAACCTGTGGAGTAAGCTAGCATGATAATGTTTGTTAACGAAACTGAAAAAGTTACAATTATAGAACAGAATGTGGCTAAAGTTAGCCAAACTATAACCTGTGGGGTAAGCTAGCATGATAAAGTTTGCTGCAGAAACACCATCACCGTCTCTTCATGTTTTCTCCAGGAAACTCCACAGGATTGTCTCATAGACATACAGACGTGGATGACTCGTAATTTTCTGATGCTTAACACAGAAAAAACTGAGGTCATGGTCCTTGGGCCAAAAGATATAAGAGCAGCACTTGGAGCTCTAAACCTAGGCAGTAACACTCCAGTCCCTTGCACTACAGTAAGGAACCTAGGAGTCCTGTTTGACCAGGATTTATCGCTGGATGAACATATTAAGCATATATGTAGAACAGCCTTCTTCCACCTTCGCAACATCAAGACAATTAGAAATATTATATCAAGACAAGACTCTGAGAAACTTATCCACGCCTTTATAACCTCTAGGCTGGATTACTGTAACTCCTTACTGTCTGGATGTCCTAGTAAGTCCCTGAGAAGCCTTCAACTGGTCCAGAACGCAGCAGCACGGATACTGACTGGAACCAGACGACGTGACCATATAACTCCTGTCCTGGCTTCTCTTCACTGGCTTCCAGTGAAAAGTAGAATCGATTTTAAAATACTTTTACTTACATACAAGGCCCTGAACAATCAGGCACCTTCTTACATTTGTGATTTAATCACTTTATATCAGCCGAATAGACCGCTGCGCTCCTTGAACTCAGGTCTACTGGTTATTCCTAAAATAACTAGAAGTAGAATCGGTGGTAGAACATTTAGCTACCAGGCTCCTCTCCTGTGGAACCAACTTCCGCTTTCAGTCAGACAGTCTGACTCGGTCTCTGCCTTTAAGGTGAGACTGAAAACCTACCTTTTTAACATAGCCTATAGTCGAAGCTAGATCAGGTAGTCCTGATTAGAATAGTCTATCTTATGCTGCCATAGGCTTAGACTGCTGGGGGAATTTCCCATCATGCACTTAGAATGAGCACACAGACTTTGCACGAGCCGCACTTTCTCTACCCCGTCCTCGATTTTTCATCCCTCACCACTTACCTGATGTACCCCCATGAGATGTAGCACATAAATCTACATATAGCACATCTCTAACTGATTTTAATCTCTTACAGTTCTGCTGACACCAGTGAACGACATGAGGTCAGGACAGGAAAGAAGACTCCGTCATCCTCAAGTCTCTGACCACAACAGTCTTCACTACAGGCTGTGATAAACCCAGTGATCCAGATGATCCTGGCATTTAAAGACTTTTTTCTTTTTTTCACTTTTTATTCTTGTCATTGTGTATTGTATGTTTTGGGTAACATCTACTGCACGTCTGTCCGTCCAGGGAGTGGATCCCTCACCTGTGGTTCTCCCTAAGGTTTCTACCCTTTTTCCCTTTTACAAGGGTTTTTTTTTTCCCTGGTAGTTTTTCCTTACCCTGGTCGAAGGTCTAAGGACAGAGGATGTTACCAACCCTGTGAAGTCCCGTGAGACAAACTATGTTTTGTAAACTGTGGGCTATATAAATAAAGATTGATTGATTGATTGATTGATTTTCAACCTCTTCTTCTTCTTCTGTTCCAAAAAAAAGTCAGAGCCATATTCTTGTTTTCCGCTCAGACGGACGTCTCGTGATCCTTTCTCCTCCGACGCTCCCTTCTTTCCTTTTCCCGGTAATATTCCTCTTTCAGGTCCTCCCTGTCCCTGCGTGTCCACCCCGCGGCGGCGACGCGATAGACGTCGACGTGGTTGCCCGAGTACGCGTCCCTGTGCGTGGCTCGGTACACGGCCTCTCTGGCGACCGACGTGGCCTCCTGCGGCGTCAGCTCCCACCGGACCGCCTGGTCCAAGATGGAGTACGCGTAAGGCGACCCGGAGCCCACGGAGAAGAGCGTCCCCTGCAGGCGAGTGCCGTCGCTGCACACGTAAACCAAACTGGGTCCGGAGGAGGCGACGTTTTGTTGGGTCTTTTCGACGTTCTCAGTTCGTGCCGCGCCGCCGCCGTCGTCGGCCTCGCCGCCGTCCCACCCGCACAGCGTGGCAGCCACGCACAGCTCGGTTCCCTTAAACGGGTGGAGCATGTGCGACAGCAGCTTGGCGGCGCCCCGCGTGGACAGGCGGCGTCCGTGGCGGAGCTGGTAGAGCCGCAGCTCGCGCGCCAGGATCCGCTTCCAGAGGGCGCAGTCGGCCGAGGTGCCCGACGTGGTGCCCACCAGGTGGCTGTGGATGGGCAGGACCTTCTGCGCGGCCGGGCACGCCACCAGCCCGGCGCAGCTGGAGCGCGTGTCCGCCGCCGCCAGCACGCCGCCCTGGAACACGAACGCCAGCGTCGTGGTGCCGTGGGCGTGGGGGAAAGGCAAAGGGACGACGTGCTGAGGGTTGTTATTACCGGGTGCGGAGAAGCCGGTCAGGATGGAGTCCTGCGAGAAGATGGAGCCGTCGCGCTGCGCGGCGCTAATTTGTCCAAACTGGACTGGACTTTCTTCGAGGTAGTCGGCGACTGGGATATAAAAGTCAAAGAGACGTGCGCTGCTGCTGCTAAAGGAAGAACCGCTGTGATAGTTTGACTCAAACATCTCCCTTGAAGAACGTCCACGGTCCTGAAAGACGTGGTGGAAATTGCAGAGGTCCTCTAAAGCCATTCTCAAATCAAATCAACGAGGGTTCTCGTGTCATCTAACGTCGTAGCTCATCTCATCGATTTTCGCAGCAGCTTTTTATAACAACCGCCCCCTCGGCGACCGTTAGCAACGCCTCGTTTGGCCAGACTCTGAAACGTCACGGGTGATTAAGTTTGTGGATATCGGGTTTGTTCCTCAGACTCGCACTCGTTTCTTTAAAAGTCTTGAGAGAGCGAAGCCGCGGGGGTCGAGTTCAGACTCTTCGGGGCTTTGACGCGTCGCTGCCGCGGTGGTGAAGTGAGATCGTGTCATGACAACAGAAAACATCCAACGCAGCATTTTAGCTACTTTTACCCACGTTAAAGAGACAGTCCAGGGTATTTTTTTTAGAACTTTAGTCGTATGAGTCGGAAGGGAAATTATACATCTGGCGCTGTACCTCTCTGTAAGCTAGTGCTACTGGATCAGTTTACGTTGCAGAAAAACAAACGGTGAACGGCGAGATGGAATATGTAGATCGTCTACTTCCGGGTCAAAGACCTGTGCGCACGCATAGAACGCAAAGTCCGACTACGGCAGCAGAAATAGGACTTGGAATCAAGTTCGTCCGACTACGAAAAGTTTGATTCAGAAATCCGAAACTATTGTCTTGAGCCGCGTTTCCATCATGCTACGGTTCAGTATGGTACGGTTCAGAGCTAAAGCTTAATCTTGGATGGATTAAGTTCTACTTTGGTCTCTGTTGACAGGGTTAGGGTTAGACTCATGCAAATAGACCACTAACGTCTGTAATATATTAGATTATTACCTGTATTTGGTTAAAGGGTTCTCCTATGAGAACAAGCCGAAGAACCTTATGTGGTTCTACTGGGTCTATTGATCCTGGGTCTAGATGAGGATGATGACCCAGGATCAATCGGACCAGTTAGTCCGACTACGAATAGTTGTGTTTCCATAATGGTACGGTTCAGTTTGGTACGGTTCAGTTTGGTACGGTTCAGTTTGGTTCAGTTTGGTACAGTTTGGTACAGTTCAGTTTGGTACGGTTCAGTTTGGTACGGTTCAGTTTGGTTCAGTTTGGTACAGTTTGGTACAGTTCAGTTTGGTACAGTTCAGTTTGGTACGGTTCAGTTTGGTACGGTTCAGTTCGGTACGGTTCAGTTTGGTACGGTTCAGTTTGGTTCAGTTTGGTACGCGGTTAAAGCCTAATCTTGTGTGGATTAAGGTCTATTTTGGTCTCTGTTTTCACATTTTCACTCTACCTTTAAACGTGACTCATGCAAATAGCTTCAACCAAACCTGCGACACCAGAATATCCGGTAATCCATCGTTACACTGGGTGTATCCACACACACACACACACACACTGAAGTGTCAACGACTGACGCGGCGATGATTTCACTCAAAATGTGCTTTATTTATTGAGCGTTTTTACGCGTTTTGTTGAATATTCGTATTTAAAAATGAATATTTTACATGTCGCCGTGTTTGCGCATGCTCTCGTTCTAAAGGTAAGGCCCCTAATATCTGTAACATATGGATTATTACATGTTCTAATAGATATGGTGAATGTGTGTGGTTGTTGTTCTGTTCCTCTCTGCAGCGTATTATTATTATTATTATTATTACTATTATTATTATTATCACCTCGGCTCAGCTTCAGTGTGTTTTAAAGCACGTCTCGGCTCATAAAGCTGCTGCTGGACTTCAAACCTTATTGTTCTGCTTCACGCCGCCGTGCGGCCGCTGTGTTTCTTCCCCCGTCCAGGAAAACAATCACTGTTTGTACTATTTAAAGGTGCACTATGTAATAAATCTAAAGCAAGTGGCCGTAAAAATCCTCCTAATACGTCACAGAGACTCAGGAATAATGTTCATATAACAAACTGAACTCACCAACAACAACAGTACAGACAAAATATTTGCATTAAAAAAAAAAAAAATTTTGCAGACTGCAAATCATCATGTTTATGTTTTGAAATCATGTTTTTTTTTTGCGTCATGTGGCGCCACCTACCGCCGTCTACCAGTCATTTGCAGTCGGTAGAGTCTCAGCTGCCGAGCGACCCACGCGGTTGCCAGTTACGTCGGAAAAACGAAAACCTAAAAGACTCCGGTGTTTTGAATTTGAGTGTAGTAACCGTTTTTGGCCACATTCTTACATATGGCGCCTTTAAGGTCACGATTAGATTTCCATTGGAACGTTCAGGCACATCCAAGGACGGACTCAATTTAGAGAATTTAAAGAATTTACTTAATGGCTTGGAAATTCTTTGTACGTGCACAAAGAATTCAACTTATAATGTATGAAAATGGTCTAAAAAAACAGATTTAGCCACTTAGCAAAAAAGCTAAACTAATAAAATCAACATCAGTTTAAGTCTACGACATCTTCAGAACGCGTTCACGTCTTTATCTTCACTGTAAGACGGACTTTTCAAACAGGAAACTGAAGTTTGTAAACTCACTCGCTCTCCCACACCAAAGCCCATAGAGAAAATCAGTGATTTTAGCTCACGGGGGACACAGGAGCTGCTGGTCTACTGCTGCCTCGTGTGGTCACTTTGTGTCATTGAAGTCAAAACAAAGGATTTTCAAAGCAGAATGCAAAAAAATGAATCAATGAAGTCGACGTGAGAGTCGTTCTGATTTATCGTCTCTTCACTCAGGCGGAAAGTGTGTCACAGCGTGGTCAGAGTCTGCCCGACGACTTCCTCGAGTTCACCGCCGCTCCCGACCGAGCGGTCGACAACGCCGTCGTCCACGTGCGCTACAGGTGCTCCAGGCCGTGTCGGCTCACGGCAGAGGCGGCCGCGTCCACGCTGACGGAGAAGGACGCGGTCATCTTCAGGAGGACGTGGCTCAACGGCACGCCCGGCGTCCTCAGGACCCAGCGGGTGGCGCTGCGGAGGCCTCCGTCCGCCGCGTCGGACGCGGTCGGCGGGATCGTCGCAGACGTCGGGTTCGTGACCGTCCGCGCTTGGCTGGAGCATCTGAGCGAGGGCGCGGGAGACGCCGCGACGTACCGACCGTCCACGTGGAGGATCGATAAAGTTCTGCCCATGATGGCGACTGAGGAAGCTCCCGCCGAGTGTCCGTCGTGGTTCGCGCAACTGAAGCGGCGCATGGCCAGAGGCGGAGTCAGACGGTGTCCGCACGAGTCAGGTCTGATCACTCGATTCTGTAGAACTTCGAATCAATGGCCGGTCCATTCTTTGGACCTTAGAAGGTCTTTGGGAGCTTAGTAGGTCACTCAAAGATCAGGAGTACCCTCGCTAATGCTAACCGAGAGGCCTTAAATTGAACCTGGAATAGAACAGAACATCTTCTTGGTCTGAAGGCCACTTATGAGGGTTGAAGCTAATCCCAGCTAACGTAGGGTCAAAAAGAAGGTAGGCGGGTCAATGGACGATCCAATCTTTGGACCTTTGAAGGTCTTTGGGAGCTTAGTAAGTCACTCAAAGACTAGGAGTACCCTCACTCATGCTAACCGAGAGGCCTTAAGTCCAACCGGGATTCAAACAGAACATCTTCTTGGTGTGAAGGCCACTTATGATGGTTGAAGGAGGGCTGATGCTAATCCCAGCTAACGTAGGGTCAAAAAGAGGGTAGGCGGGTCAATGGACGGTCCAATCTTTGGACGGTGCAATCTTTGGACCTTAGTAGGTCTTTGGTAGCTTAGTAGGTCACTCAAAGATCAGGAGTACCCTCGCTCATGCTAACCGAGAGGCCTTAAGTCGAACCAGGATTCGGACAGAACATCTTCTTGGTGTGAAGTCCACTTATGAGCGTTGAAGAAGGGCTGATGCTAATCCCAGCTAACGTAGGGTCAAAAAGAGGGTAGGCGGGTCAATAGACGGTCCAATTTTTGGACCTTGGAAGGTCTTTGGGAGCTTAGTAGGTCACTCAAAGATCAGGAGTACCCTCGCTCATGCTAATCGAGAGGCCTTAAGACCAACCGGGATTTAAATGGAACATCTTCTTGGTCTGAAGGCGACTTTTGAGGGTTGAAGGAGGGCTGAGGCTAATCCCAGCTAACGTAGGGTCAAAAAGAGGGTAGGCGGGTCAATGGACGGTCCAATCTTTGGACCTTAGAAGGTCTTTGGGAACTTAGTAGGTCACTCAAAGACTAGGAGTACCCTCGCTCATGCTAACCCAGAGACCTTAAGTCGAACCGGGATTCGAACAGAACATCTCCTTGGTGTGAAGGTCACTGCCGCGTGGTCCTAGCCCCTACGTTAAGGACTTTGCGAGCTACCAAGAACGGAGAGGCGCGCAGGTCAAGTTCGATTGGCGACTGTAGGACGAGTCAAACCCGAAGTTCGGCTGCTGTTTTCTTGTTTGTGTCGCGCACAAATATTCGTACAGTTGACGGTCATGTGACCGACGTCTTCTGGAAAACAACGTACACAGAAAAACTGCAAGAACTTTTTTAAATCACAAAGGCCCAAAGGACGATGAGATAAAGTGTAAATATCGCCCAAAAATGACCACAAAGTTTTGCTAATATTTACCACGACAAGAGTTTGACACCTCTTGGACAAGTGGTTTTACGGTCACGTCTGTAGGGGGCGCTCTCAAGTCAAGAGTTTTGAATTTGACCAAAGTTTTAAGCGTTTTTGAGTATCTTTAAACCCCGCCCCCCAAAAAACAGATAGTTTCAAAGCAGCTCTGTATCCACTTATCCACTTTTTCGACGCGATCGCTAGTTTTCGCGACAGTTTTGATTGTTTGTTTATTTGTTTTTTAACGCGTCGTCTTTACGAGGCGATGATGGATGATGAGGAAACTGTGTGTGGTTGTGCAGACGTTATCGACGTCCTCGACTTCCCTCTGGCGAGTACGGGCGAGTACTTCGGCGCCATCCGCAGGTTCGAGCCGTTCGTCGACGAATCCCTGGAGAGAGTTCGCCGCCGAGCTGTGACCAAGCCCAGGTGAGGACTTTAAACCGTGATGTTTTTAACAAGATTATACCAAGATGGTCCATTATGATGTCACAAAAAACCCGGATTTCAAAATAAAAGTCTTTTGTTTGTGTTCACATTGAACAAACTGCAGTGTTACGATGCAAAAATGGTTCTGTAAATAACTGAAACTGACAGAAATAACTCTTTCTAACTACTTTTTAATGTGACTGCAGTTATTGTGTTATTTTTTGGGCAGATATTGAAGTATTTGTATTTTTTTCCCCATTTTATTGTGTGTATTCAGAGACCCCTAGTGGTAGAGATGACTCACTGTGCATTTCAGCATATATCGTCACATGTTCACGTCTTTATTTCACTGTTATACGGAATTTTCAAACAGGAAACTGAAGTTTGTAGACCGGAAATTCTCCCCACACCAAACCCCATAGAGAAAATCAGTGATTTTAACATCACAGAGACACAGGAGTTCACAGGAGTTGATGATCCACTGCTGCCTCCATCACCAAGTTCAAATGTCTTATTTTGTCAATTCGGCTTTTAAAATCCTTCGTTGGGATTCACCTCAGTGACACAAAGTGACCACACGAGGCAGCAGTAGACCAGCAGCTCCTGTGTCCCCCCGTGAGCTAAAATCGCTGATTTTCTCTATGGGGTTTGGTGTGAGTCACCTTGAGTGAAAACAAACCTATTTTTGCCGCTTAACAAAAGCATCACCGAATAAAATCAACCTCAGTTTAAGTCTACGACATCTTATGAACACGTTCACGTCTTTATTTCACTGTTAGACGGAATTTTCCAACAGGAAACTGAAGTCCGTAGACCGGGAAACTCTCCCACACCAAACCCCATAGAGAAAATCAGTGATTTTTACAAGAATTAAACATCACAGCACACAGGAGTTGTTGATCCACTGCTGCCTCCATCACCAAGTTCAAACATCTTATTTTAGTCAATTCGGCTTTTAAAATAATTCATTTAGACTTTCCTCAGTGACACAAAGTGACCACACGAGGCAGCAGTAGACCAGCAGCTCCTGTGTCCCCCCCCTTGAGCTAAAATCGCTGACTTTCTCTATGGGCTTTGGTGTGTGGGAGAGCGAGTGGTGTGTGAAGAGCAGCAGATGTTTAACGATGATTCACCGAGTCGGTTTTATAAACGTGTCGGTGTCAGCGGATCCTCAGAGGTCACAGGTCACCGCCTCTGTTCCACTTTCACTCTTTTACGAGCGTCGCGAAGCGTCTTCGGCGGAGCAACGCGATACCGACGCGAGACCTTTGAGTTATTTGTCTTTTTTACGCTTAAGTGATCAGTTTATTTTGTGTGTTTTTGTGTGTTTGTTTTTGTGTGTGTGTCTAGCGTCACCGTGTCTGTGTGGATCTACGTGGCGGAGCGCTGTCGGCAGCAGATGTGCGGCGTCGTCCATCATGTGGACGGCCAGAGCTCCTACGGCTCGGTCATGATGAAGCTCACGCGCTCAGGTGAGTGTGTGTGTGTGTGTGTGTGTGTGTGTGTGTGTGTGTGCTCTTGTACTTGCGGCATACTGAGGACCAGTGAGGGTTTTTAACCAACAAAGTGAGGTCATTTTTACAGAGTGAGGACATTTTGGACGGTCCTCACTTTGTTTTCATTGAAATCACTTCCTTAGGTTGCTGTAACATGCTATACTCAATTTGTCAAAAAAAAAAAAAAAAAAATTTGGACCAAAAAATGTGGGTAAAATTTTGGACCAAATTTTTTTTGTCAAATTTTGGACCAATTTTTTTTTTCAAATTTTGGACCAATTTTTTTTTTCAAATTTTGGGTCAAAATTTCCCTCTCTCTTTTTTTTTATTTTTCAAATTTTGGATGACATAGTATAGTAGGACGTTTCTGTCAAATTTTGGACCAAAAATATTTGGTCAATTTTTTTTTTCATTTTGGTCGACAAAATTTTGACCAAAATTTTAAAAAAAAAATCGAAACAGTTTTCCAGCCCTTTTTGCTCTGGGGCTCCACCTGCAGACATTTTATGGTACTGCAACCAGTAGTTCTATATAGATGTCATTCATGAAGTAGATATTTGTAATTGTGTTGATTTATAAAGTGGAAATGCTGGTCCTCAGTATGCAGCAAGTACAAGAATGTGTGTGTGTGTGTGTGTGTGTGTGTGTGTGTGTGTGTGTGTGTGTGTGTGTGTGTGTGTGTGTGTGTGTGTGTGCTCTTGTACTTGCGGCATACTGAGGACCAGTGAGGGTTTTTAACCAACAAAGTGAGGTCATTTTTACAGAGTGAGGACATTTTGGACGGTCCTCACTTTGTTTTCATTGAAATCACTTCCTTAGGTTGCTGTAACATGCTATACTCAATTTGTCAAAAAAAAAAAAAAAAAAATTGGACCAAAAAATGTGGGTAAAATTTTGGACCAAATTTTTTTTGTCAAATTTTGGACCAATTTTTTTTTTCAAATTTTGGACCAATTTTTTTTTTCAAATTTTGGGTCAAAATTTCCCTCTCTCTTTTTTTTTATTTTTCAAATTTTGGATGACATAGTATAGTAGGACGTTTCTGTCAAATTTTGGACCAAAAATATTTGGTCAATTTTTTTTTTTCATTTTGGTCGACAAAATTTTGACCAAAATTTTAAAAAAAAAATCGAAACAGTTTTCCAGCCCTTTTTGCTCTGGGGCTCCACCTGCAGACATTGTATGGTACTGCAACCAGTAGTTCTATATAGATGTCATTCATGAAGTGGTTATTTGTAATTGTGTTGATTTATAAAGTGGAAATGCTGGTCCTCAGTATGCAGCAAGTACAAGAATGTGTGTGTGTGTGTGTGTGTGTGTGTGCGTGTGTGTGCGTGTGTTAATAAAGAACCATGCTCTCTCCCTCTCCGGCGTTAGGCGACGTGGTGATCCAGGCCCGCCTGACCTCGGGAGAGGACGAGGCGTTCCGAGTCAGCGCCGCGCTGCCGCTGCGGAAGTGGATTAGATTGGACTGTTCCGTGCAGGACTCAAAGGTACGGTTTTAACGCAGCAGAAGGAGAAGAAGAAGAAGAAGAAGAAGAAGAAGAAGAAATGAAAAAGGCTGGAGGCGACGTCTCAGAGTCATCCTTCCTCTGCCCAGTTTCATTCGGCTTTTGCAGCAGTGTTTAATTTCCTCTTGGAAACAGCTGGGAGACGCTGAACGATGGCTCCGCTCCAGCTGGGAAACTCCGGGGCCCATAATTTCACTCCGAGTCGTTCACGCCTCGCTCGGTTCTTCTTCTCCTCTTTCCCTGTTTTTCTTTCTTTCTTTGTGTTTTTATGATGATGATGATGATGATGATGATGGTTTTCAGGTGCTGCTCCGAACAACGTGGGACGACGAAACCTTCACGCACGTTTTCCAGTAAGTTTACGCGAAGATTTTACACAACACAACCTCGGAAGTTTCCCCGAAGGTTCCCTGAAAGTTCTGGTCTCCTGTGGTTGACATGGAAAGTTTTTTCCGAACGTTCCCCTAAAGTTAGTTGGTGGTTGCACGTTCGGTTCCCAAAACGTAACTTTGTCCCGGCCTTCATACAATCATTAGAGAACGTTTTCTAAAGGTTCCCTGGACGTTCCCCCAACGATACTTTGACACAACCTTCCCTTCATACAAGGGTTAGCATGAACATCCCCATAACCACCTTTTGTCACAGCCTTCATACAACCTCTAGAGAACGTTTTCTAAAGGTTGCATGAACGTTCCTATAATATTACTTTGTCACAACTTTTAGAGAACGTTCTCTAAAGGTTCCTACACTATAACGTTACTTTGTCACAACCTTCATACAACCTTTAGAGAACATTCTCCAAAAGTTCCAAGAACATAACTTTGTCATAACCTTTAGAGAATTTTTCTAAAGGTTGCATGAACATTCCTCTAACGTAACTTGTCACAACCTTTAGAGAACATTGTCTTTGTTCTGAGAACCTTCTCTAAAGGCTCCTACAATGTTCCCCTCACTTTACTTTGTCACAACCTCCATACAACCTTTAGAGAACGTTCAGGCTCCGTCACTAACCCTCGGGGAACGTTCAGGCTCCGTCCCTTACCCTCGGGGAACGTTCAGGCTCTGTCCCTAACGCTCTGGGAACGTTCAGGCTCCGTCCCTAATCCTCCGGGCTCCGCCCCTAACCCTCGGGGAACGTTCAGGCTCCGCCCCTAACCCTCGGGGAACGTTCAGGCTCCGTCCCTTACCCTCGGGGAACGTTCAGGCTCTGTCCCTAACCCTCTGGGAACGTTCAGGCTCCGTCCCGAATCCTCCGGGCTCCGCCCCTAACCCTCGGGGAACGTTCAGGCTCCTCCCCTAACCCTTGGGGAACGTTCAGGCTCTGTCCCTAATCCTCGGGGCTCCGCCCCTAACCCTCGGGGAACGTTCAGGCTCCGCCCCTAACCCTCGGGGAACGTTCAGGCTCCGCCCCTAACCCTCGGGGAAGGTTTAGGCTCCGTCCCTAACCTTCGGGGAACATTCAGGCTCCGTCCCTAACCCTCCGGACTCCTTCCCTAACCCTTGGGGAACGTTCAGGCTCTGTCCCTAACCCTCTGGGCTCCGCCCCTAACCCTCAGGGAACGTTTAGACTCCGTCCCTAACCTTCGGGGAACGTTCAGGCTCTGTCCCTCACCCTCCGGACTCCGCCCCTAACCCTCGGGGAACGTTCAGGCTCCGTCCCTAACCCTCAGGACTCCGCCCCTAACCCTCTGGGAACGTTCAGGCTCCGTCCCTTACCCTCAGGGATTGTTCAGGCTCCTTCCATAACCTTCGGGGAACGTTTAGGCTCCTTCCCTAACCCTCGGGGAACGTTCAAGCTCCTTCCCTAACCCTCGGAGAACGTTCAGGCTCCCCCTGGTGGTGGTGGTGATGATAGCTCGTTGTGAGTGGCGTCACAAATGTCTGACAGATTTCAGGACAGCGTGTTTTACGACGACACCGACGGATACTTCGTGATCGGAGGAGGTAAATTCATGCCGGGCATCCACGGATACTTCGGACCCGTCCGATTTTACCGCCTCGGCGCCGACGAGGTATCGGATAAATCTGCGTTTTCGGCATTTATCGACTATCTTTTAATTCCAGTCTGAACGAAAAACGACGGTGTTATTCGTGTTCCTGTCGCAGGTAAAAAACCCTCTTCGCCCCGAGACGACGTTACAGGAGCTGGAGACGACTCACCGTCGGTGTCGGGAAATGAAAACGCTCGCTGAAGCTTTTCTGAAACACGTCACCAGCAGCCAGCGGCGGCGCTCGCCGGCGCCCGGAGGAGGAGGTTACGTATTAGTCCTTTAAAAAAACGGCTCGATCCGCTGAGAACAGGATTCTCGCTGTTGACGGAGCTGATTTTGTGTCTTTCAGCTTCACGCGAACGCTGGGGTCGGTTCGATAAACGCACCTGCACGCCCACGTGGAGCTGGGAAACGACGCAGAAGTACAACACGCTTTTCTGTTTCCTGCTAAGAGAGGAGGAGAAGCCGAGAGCAGGTGAGCGTTCGTGATCGTCAAATCTGTGACAGTTTAAGTCTACGACATCTGAAGAAGATAGATCTGCTGCCTCGTGTGGTCACTTTGTGCCATTGATTTTAATCCGAGTGAAGGATTTTTCAAGCCGAATTGACAAAATAAGTCATCTGAACTCAGTGATGGAGGCAGCAGTGGATCAACAACTCCTACTGTGCTGTGATGTTTAAATCTTGTAAAAATCAGTGGTTTTCTCTATGGGGTTTGGTGTGGGAAAGTTTTACGCTTTACGGACTTCAGTTTCCTGTTGGAAAAGTCCGTCTAACAGTGAAATAAAGACGCGAGCGTGTTCTCAAGACGTCGTAGACTTGAACCGACATAGATTTTATTTGGTGAGTCTTTTGTTTAGTGGCTAAAATCAGTTTCTCTTCACTCAAAGTCACTCACACCAAACCCCATAGAGAAAATCAGTGATTTTTACAAGAATTAAACATCACAGCACACAGGAGTTGTTGATCCACTGCTGCCTCCATCACTGAGTTCAGATGTCTTATTTGGTCAATTCGGCTTTAGAAATCCTTCACTCGGATTAAAATCAATGGCACAAAGTGACCACACGAGGCAGCAGTGGATCAACAACTCCTGTGTCCCCCGTGAGCTAAAATCGCTGATTTTCTCTATGGGGTTTGGTGCAGGGAGAGTGAGTGGTTTAAAAACTTCAGTTTCCTGTTGGAGAAATCTGTCTAACAGTGAGATAGTGAACACATTATAGACTTAAAGTGTCATATATATATGTATATTTACAGATTCGCCTTGTGTGCCTTGACAAAAATGTTTTATTATATTGTAAAAATAACAAAAAGTGGCTTCTCTCCTTTTTTTCCCCCCCCTTTCTCTCTGTAGAGTCTCTGAGCATGAGGAGCCTCAGGGCAGCTTTGTTTCAGGAGGCACTCGACTCGATGTTCTCTGTGGATCAGACGCAGATTAACGTCACCGCAAGATCCACGTCTCTGCTGCGGGCCGCCTCCTGCCTCGGGAACCACAGAGCGACGCTCCTGTTAGCGTCCGTCCACCTCGGCGGCTTAGGACGCGGCGTCGATCGCACACAGGTAACGTTAATGGGTTTTTGTTCCCCCAGCATTTGACGGCATTTATTTTCACTGTTACCAAACCCCATAGAGAAAACCATCGATTTTAGTGAACAGAGAAACAGGAGCTGCTGGTCTACTGCTGCCTCGTGTGGTCACTTTGTGCCACTGAGGTGAATCTAAACATCGGATTTTTAAAGCCGAATTGACAAAAATAAGACATTTTAAGTGAGTGATGGAGGCAGAAGTGGATCAACAACTCCTGTGTCTCTGTGATGTTAAAATCTTGTAAAAATCACTGATTTTCTCTATGGGGTTTGGTGTGGGAAAGTTTACGGTTTACGGACTTCAGTTTCCTGTTGGAAAATTCCGTCAAACAGAGAAATAAAGACGTGAACGTGTTCTTAAGACGTCGTAGACTTAGACTGACGTAGATTTCATGAGACTAATCTTTTGTTAGGCGGCTAAAATCAGTTTTTGTTCACTAAAAATAACTCACACCAAACCCCATAGAGAAAATCAGTGATTTTAGCTCACGGGGGGACACAGGAGCTGCTGGTCTACCGCTGCCTCGTGTGGTCACTTAAATAAATAAAACTTAAGATTTTCAAAAGCCGAATTGACAAAATAAGACATTTGAACTTGGTGATGGAGGAAGCAGTGGATCAACAACTCCTGTGTGCTGTGATGTTAAAATCTTGTAAAAATCACTGATTTTCTCTATGGGGTCTGGTGTGGGAAAGTTTACGGTTTACGGACTTCAGTTTCCTGTTGGAAAATTCCGTCAAACAGAGAAATAAAGACGTGAACGTGTTCTTCAGACGTCGTAGACTTAAACTGACTTAGATTTTATGAGACTAATCTTTTGTTAGGCGGCTAAAATCAGTTTTTGTTCACTAAAAATAACTCACACCAAACCCCATAGAGAAAATCAGTGATTTTAGCTCACGGGGGGACACAGGAGCTGCTGGTCTACTGCTGCCTCGTGTGGTCACTTAAATAAATAAAACTTAAGATTTTCAAAAGCCGAATTAACAAAATAAGACATTTGAAGTTAGTGATGGAGGCAGCAGTGGATCAACAACTCCTGTGTGCTGTGATGTTAAAATCTTGTAAAAATCACTGATTTTCTCTATGGGGTTTGGTGCGGGAAAGTTTATGGTTTACGGACTTCAGTTTCCTGTTGGAAAAGTCCGTCAAACAGTGAAATAAAGACGTGAACGTGTTCTTAAGACGTCGTAGACTTAGACTGACGTAGATTTTATGAGACTAATCTTTTGTTAGGCGGCTAAAATCAGTTTTTGTTCACTAAAAATAACTCACACCAAACCCCATAGAGAAAATCAGTGATTTTAGCTCACGGGGGGACACAGGAGCTTCTGGTCTACCGCTGCCTCGTGTGGTCACTTAAATAAATAAAACTTAAGATTTTCAAAAGCCGAATTAACAAAATAAGACATTTGAAGTTAGTGATGGAGGCAGCAGTGGATCAACAACTCATGTGTGCTGTGATGTTAAAATCTTGTAAAAATCGTTGTTTTTCTCTATGGGGTTTGGTGTGAGTCAGCACTGACCTTGGTTTTAGCACAAGCGCAATACAGGAAGAAAAAACCCCGTCTCTAATAATAGTGCGTTCTCAGGGTCACGTCTACAGTTTGATGGGCGCGTCGGCCGACGACCGCTTCGCCCTGATGCATGCTGGGTACAAACACTCGCAAGGACTCGACGGCTTTCCCAAAAACCTGGACATGGCGTACAGCTACTACTCCAACGCCGGAGCTCAGAGCAGCGACGACGCCGCCAACATACACGAGACCGAGGTTAGAACTTTGTATTTGTGTAGTGATGTGAATAAATGAACATATATCTATATATTTCTGTTTCTTTCTCTCAGCAATACACACCTGAACACATCTACCTGAGCAACCAAGAGCACCTGGACAACCTGATGCACGAAACGAGCGACACTTTCCAGTACCTGGAATTTCAGGCGTCGAGAGGAGACGCAGAATCTCAGGTACGACTCGGACGAGCACAACGTATTCACTCTTTAATATCACGTCATATTAGTTTATCTTCAGGAAAAACCTCTGAACTCTCCCTGCACCAAACCCCATAGAGAAAATTGGCGATTTTACGAGATTTTAACATCACAGCACACAGGAGTTGTTGATCCACTGCTGCCTCCATCACTAAGTTCAAATGTCTTATTTTGTCAATTCGGCTTTTTAAAACCATTGTTTAGATTTGTTTCTGTGACGCAAAGTGACCACAAGAGGCAGCAGTAGACCAGCAGCTCCTGTGTCCCTGCGAGCTAAAAATCACTGATTTTCTCTATGGGGTTTGGTGTGAGTTATTTTGAGTGAAGAGAAACTGATTTTTAGCCACTTTACAAAAGACTCACCTCACAAAATCAACGTCAGTTTAAGTCTACGACATCTTAAGAACACGTTCACGTCTTTATCTCGCTGTTAGATGGAATTTTCCAACCGGAAACTGAAGTCCGTAAACCGGAGAACTCTCCCACACCAAACCCCATAGAGAAAATCAGTGATTTTTACAAGAATTAAACATCACAGCACACAGGAGTTGTCGATCCACTGCTGCCTCCATCACTAAGTTCAAATGTCTTATTTTGTCAATTCGGCTTTACTTCAGTGACACTAAGTGACCACACGAGGCAGCAGCAGACCAGCAGCTCCTGTGTCCCCCCCCCATGAGCTAAAATCACAGATTTTCTCTATGGGGTTTGGTGTGTGGGATAGCGAGTGGTTCACAAACTTCTCTGAAGAAAACGGCGAGACAAAGCCACTAAAAGTGTTTCCTAAAATAATCGCAGACGAGATTAAACGATCGTTAGCTAAAACTGCTAAAACAACAACAACAACAACAAAGCTGCTGCCATAAAAGTAGTTTGCCGGGAGGAGACAAAAATCGCTCAAACTCACTGAACTAACTAACAAAAGCCTTTTTTCGCCGTCTTCAGAGACGCCTCGGAGCGATGCTTTACTGGGGACAGAACGGCATCTCCAAAGACGTGGAGAGCGCCGGGAAGTGGATGGCGAGGAGTTCTATGCAAATGAAGGATCCCTCGGCGATGTACGACTACGCCATGCTCCTCGTGAAGGTGCTATAACGTTATAAAGACCTGTTTTACGACTCCGCGCTGGGGATTTTATGTTTGTTTTTCCCCCTCCGCGCGTGTGTGTGTGTGTTTGTGTGTTCTTGTACTTGCGGCATACTGAGGACCAGTGAGGGTTTTTAACCAACAAAGTGAGGTCATTTTTACAGAGTGAGGACATTTTGGCCGGTCCTCACTTTGTTTTCATTTCATTTCATTCATTCAATTTTTGTTCAAATTTTGGACCAAACATTTTGGGTCAAATTTTTTTTTCATATTTTGGACCAGAAATTTTGTGTCATATTTTTTTTCAAAATTTTGACCAAACATTTTGGGTCCAATTTTTTTTTTCAAATTTTGGACAGAAAATGTTGCATCAATTTTTTTTTCAAATTTTTGACCAAAAATTTTGGGTCCAATTTTTTTTTTTTAATTTTTGACCAAAAATTTTGCATTCATTCTTTTTCAAATGTTTGACCAAAAATTTTGGGTCCAATTTAAAAAAACAAAAAATTTGCGTCAAATTTTGGACCAAAAATTTTGGATGACAAAAACGTATAGTATAACGTTTTTGTCAAATTTTGGGTCAAATTTTTTTTGTCAAATTTTGGACCAAACATTTTGGGTCAAATTTTAGTAGATGTCATTCATGAAGTAGATATTTGTAATTGTGTTGATTTATATATATAAAGTGGAAATGCTGGTCCTCGCTTTGTCAGCAACCCAGTCCTCAGTATGCAGCAAGTACAAGAATGTGTGTGTGTGTGTGTGTGTGTGTGTGTGTGTGTGTGTGTGTGTGTGTGTGTGTGTGTGTGTGTGTGTGTGTGTGTGTGTGTGTGTGTGTGAGACAGTTATTGACTCTCTGATTGATGCTGATTCCCTCAGGGCGAAGGCGTGAAGAGAAACAAAACCCGGGGTTTTCAGCTGATGAAGAAAGCGGCGGCGATGGTTTGTGTGTGTGTGTGTGTGTGTGTTTATGTGTGTGTGTGTGTCCGTCCCTGACTGTGTGTGTGTGTGTGTGTGTGTCCTGGCTGCAGGGCTCGGTCACCGCCTTGAACGGCCTGGGCTGGTACCACAGCGTCGAGCTCAACGACCACGAGCAGGCCGTCAAGTACTTTGAGCGGGCGGCGCGCAACGGCAGCGCCGACGCCATGTTCAACCTGGGACTGTATTGCCTGAGGGGGGCGGAGCCACGCAGCCCGGCCAGGGACGAGGTCAGAGTCCGAGTCCGAGTGCGAAACGCAATCGCCCCGCAGCGTTAGCTCCAGCTACAGCTATATTTCAGTAAAAAAAAAAAAACACAAACGGGGAGTCTTCCCACTCCGGTTCACAAGGTGGCGACGTTAGCTCAGCGGTAGAGCCAGTCACTTAGCATTAACGTAACTCCGAGACATTTTGTGATGTCTCGAAATGTTTTTACATAAGTTTTTGGCAAGGTGACATTTTCTGCCCCTAAGAACAAATTAGTAAGTTTTTTTTTTTGTTAACTCTGAGGCTGAAAAAAACCTTTAAAGCGTTAAAATTTCAAAAAATGTTATTATTATTATTTGTTTATGTATATTTCAAGCTGAAGTAGATTTAAAATACAGACTCATTTAAACTGGAAAAAAATATTAATTTACTTTTTGTTTGTTCAGCTGTTTTGGGGAAGGTGACATTTTTGTCCCTAGGAACAAATTAGTAAGTTTTTTTAAAACTTACCTGAATTTCAAAAATTCATTAAAATTATTCCCTAAGATGTTTGCAAATATTTTCAACAGATCCTTGTTCAGTGCGATGTCGACTATGTTGATAGTAAATTTCAAGTCATTCAGAGATACTTTTTGTTTTCGAGAAGAAAGTCAGCTCACTGTCAAAGTGCATCAGGGCAAATGGATCATTTCCTGAATTTCAAAAATTCATTAAAATTATTCCTTAAGAAGTTTGCAAATATTCTCAACGGATCCTTGTTCAGGGCGATGCCGACTATGTTGATGGCAAATTTCAAGTAATTCCGAGATACTTTTTATTTTCGGAATTTAAAAAATTCATGAAAATTATTCCTTAAGAAGTTTGCAAATATTTTCAACGGATCCTTGTTCAGGGCGATGCCGACTATTATGATGGTACATTTCAAGTCATTCCGAGATACTTTTTGTTTTCGAGAAGAAATTCAGCTCACTGTCAAAGTGCATGGATTATTTCTTGAATTTCAAAAATTCATTAAAATTATTCCTTAAGAGGTTTGTAAATATTTTCAACGGATCCTTGTTCAGGGCGATGCCGACTATTATGATGGTAAATTTCAAGCCATTCCGAGATACTTTTTGTTGTCGAGACTAAAGTCAGCTCACTGTCAAAGTGCATCAGGGCCAATGGATCATTTCCGGAATTTCGAAAATTCATTAAAATTATTCCTTAAGAGATTTGCAAATATTTTCAAATGATCCTTGTTCAGGGCGATGCCGACTATGTTGATGTCAAATTTCAAGTCATTCCGAGATACTTTTTGTTTTTGCGACTAAAGTCCGTTCACTGTCAAAGTGCATCAGGGCAAATGGATCATTTCCTGGATTTCAAAAATTCATTAAAATTATTCCTTAAGAGATTTGCAAATATTTTTAACAGATCCTTGTTCAGGGCGATGCCGACTATTATGATGGTAAATGTCAAGTCATTCCGAGATACTTTTTATTTTCGGAATTTCAAAAATTCATGAAAATTATTCCTTAAGAGATTTGCAAATATTTTCAACGGATCCTTGTTCAGGGCGATGCCGACTATGTTGGTGGTAAATTTCAAGACATTCCGAGATATTTTTTGTTTTCAACTAAAGTCAGCTCACTGTCAGAGTGAACTTTTAAAGGTTAAACAACAATGAAAGTAAAAGTTATGATAAAAAACAGTGCATTTATGAGTCACTTTAACTGTTAAATAAAGTATTTTTCTGCCCGTTTGACCCCACAGAAGGCCGCGTTCCTGCACTTCCTGAACGCGTCGCTCAACGGCCACGCGGCGGCGGCGGTGGAGGCGTCCTGGTTCCTGTCCACAGGACGCCTGGAGGGCGTGTCTCGGGACGCCGAGCGGGCTGTGATGTAAGTACGAGCTGCGTTGCGCGTGTGCTTTTTTCTTTTCCCTGCGGCGCGGCGGTTAATTCAAGGTCAGAACCTTAGCATTTGCATGTCTAAAAATAAAAGCCCACGTCGTCGTCGTCGCTGCTGCTGTGTTATTGTGTCCTGCTCACCGACTGCTATCTTATGAATTTAAAGCGGCTCCCGCTGCTCGCGTACGCGCTGACCTCAACGTATCGCAGCTCTATTTTAAGATAATGTTGAAACGATATTCCATAATTCATCAGCCGTTTCCTCCTCCTCCTCCTCCTCCTCCTCGCAGAATGCTAAAAAAGGTGTGCGACGTGAACGGACACCTTGGATTTATGCTCAGGGAGGCTCTGCGGGCGTTCCTCCGCCGCTCCTGGTACGGACATTTACTCACCAATTACTTTGCAATGGTGCACATTTAAATCACACACTCTCTCTCTCTCTCTCTGTGTGTGTGTGTGTCTGAGCTTCCTCACCGTGTCCTTCTTGTGTGTTTTATTGTGTCGCCTGCAGGCGAGAGGCCTTTGTCAACTATGTGTTGGCAGCTGAAACTGGTCTGGGTTTGGCTCAGAGCAACGCGGCGCACCTGTGCGAGGTAAACGTCCGTCCTCTGCGTTTGTTAACCCTTCACGTTTCAAACGCTGCTCTTTAGACTGTGGTCGTACGAGGCACCGGTTCAGTAAAAGAACGTTCTCGGAAACTAGTAAATTCAAGTATTCAAGTATTTTTACAACGGATGTTGCTGATGTGTTCAAGGAAACCAGTAAATTCAAGTACTTTTACAAACAACTGATTACGATGATGCGTTCAAGGAAACTAGTAAATTCCAGAACTGTTCCAAACACCTCATGCTGATGGTGCATTCAAGAAACTAGTTAATTCCAGTACTTCTACAACTGATGATGATGCGTTCAATAAAACTTGTCAATTACAGTGCTTTTACAAATTACTCATGCTGATGATGCATTCAAGGAAACTAGTAAATTCCAGTAATTTTGGAAACTACTTCCCCTGATGATGCATTCAAAGAAACTAGTAAATTCCAGTCCTTTTGGAAACTACAAAAGCTGATGATGCGTTCAAGGAAACCAGTAAATTCAAGTACTTTTATAAACAACTGATTACGATGATGCGTTCACGGAAACTAGTAAATTCCAGAACTGTTCCAAAGCCCTCATGCTGATGGTGCATTCAAGAAACTAGTAAATTCCAGTACTTCTACAACTACAAAGAACGTTCTCACGGCTGCCAACAGGAAAGTGAAGTTTGTAAACTCAAACTCACTCTGCACACACCAAACCCCATAGAGAAAATCAGTGATTTTAGTTCGCTAGGAGCTGCTGGTCTGCTGCTGCCTCGTGTGGTCACTTTGTGTCACTGAGGTGAGTCTGAACAAAGGTTTTAAAAAGCCGAATTGACAAAATAATACATATAAACTTCGTGATTGAGGCAGCAATGGATCAACAACTCGTGTGAATTGTGATGTTAAAATCTTGTAAAAATCACTGATTTTCTCTATGGGGTTTGGTGTGGGAGAGTTTTCCAGTTTACAAACTTCACTTTCCTGTTGCAAAAGTCCGTCTAACAGTGAAATAAAGACGTGAACGTGTTCTTAAGATGTCGTAGACTTAAACTGACGTAGATTTTATCACGTAAGTCTTTTGTTTAGTGGCTAAAATCAGTTTCCCTTCACTCAAAATAACTCACGCCAAACCCCACAGCGTGAGGTTTGCATGTCTAAAAATAAAAGCCCCTGTCGTCGTCGCCGCTGCTCTGTATATACATATACTGATGATGCGTTCAAAGACACATGTACTAGTTTCTTGAATGCACCATCGGCATGAGGTGTTTGGAACAGTTCTGGAATTTACAAGTTTCCTTTGTACACATCATCATAATCAGTTGTTTGTAAAAGTACTTGAATTTACTGGTTTCCTTGAACACATCAGCAACATCCGTTGTAAAAATACTTGAATTTACTAGTTTCCGTGAACGCATCATCAGCTTTTCTAGTTTCCAAAAGGACTGGAATTTACTAGTTTCTTTGAATGCATCATCAGGGGAAGTAGTTTCCAAAACTACTGGAATTTACTAGTTTCCTTGAATGCATCATCAGCATGAGTTATTTGTAAAAGCACTGTAATTAACAAGTTTTATTGAACGCATCATCATCAGTTGTAGAGGACAGACACACAATCTGACGTAGATTTTATCACGCAAGTCTTTTGTTTAGTGGCTAAAATCAGCCCCTGTCGTCGTCGCTACTCCATCTCGTTCCACGTCACTACAGACACTTTTGTTTTTAAAATTCTGTGAAACGTGATCACAGATGATGACGCTGACCTTCATCACCGGTCGTTGTGTCTCACACAGCAGCTGGATCTGGACTGTGAGTGGAGATACCACAACTACTCCGTGTTCAACTATGATCCTCATCCGTCTGGTGAGTTCACTTCCCTCTAACCTCCTCCTCCTCCTCCTCCCTCTGTCTCTCTGCGTCTGATGAATGAACAGTGAGTATTTATCTTCCTCTGCAGCTCTGCTGAGAATGGGCGACTTCTACTTGCAGCGCACACACTCGCTGTCGTCGTCGCTGCGGATGTACAGCAGAGCCGCTCAGGCGGGAAGCCCTCAGGTGACAGATTTACCGAGCACTGGAATCTCATCATCCAGAGATAAAGTTAATTAAAGTGGCACGGACGCCGGGCCCGCGGCAATAAAACCCACAGACGGTGTTTTTATTACTGTTGTTATCGTTATTATTATTATATTATTGTTATTATTATTATTATCACAGCTCGTTCTATGTTTTTAATTTCACACGCAGGGAATCTTCAACCTGGTCACGTTGGCACAACAGGGCCACGCTTTACCGGCGAGCGTCTACGCCGCGTTTAACGCGTCACGTGACGACGGCGAGGACGACGTGTTGGAGAAGATGCTGACCAGGTGCTTTTTTTTGTCTTTTTTTTAGGAAAAAAAACAAAACAAAAAAAGAAAAATCCATCAACAATTTTTTTCCTTGCTAATAATTGTAAATATGTAGCTTTAAACTCTGTATATACATATACTGATGATGCGTTCAAAGACACATGTACAGTAAAATACTTTTGCAACAACTGACGATAATGCATTCAAGGGAACTAGTAAATTCCAGTACTTTAACAACTGATGTTGATGATGTGTTCAAAGAAACCAGTAAATTCCAGCACTTTTACAAACGACTGATTACGATGATGCGTACAAAGGAAACTAGTAAATTCCAGAACTGTTCCAAACACCTCATGCTGATGGTGCATTCAAGAAACTAGTAAATTCCAGTACTTTTAAAAATTTGAGTAGTTTTGAAGTTTAAGCTGATGATACTTTCAAAGAAACTAGTAAATTCCAGTACTTCTACAACTGATGATGATGCGTTCAATAAAACTTGTCAATTACAGTGCTTTTACAAATTACTCATGCTGATAATGCATTCAAACTACTTCCCCTGATGATGCGTTCAAAGAAACTAGTAAATTCCAGTACTTTTGGAAACTACAAAAGCTGATGATGCGTTCATGGAAACTAGTAAATTCAAGTATTTTTACAAACAACTGATTACGATGATGCGTTCAAGGAAACTAGTAAATTCCAGAACTGTTCCAAACACCTCATGCTGATGGTGCATTCAAGAAACTAGTTAATTCCAGTACTTCTACAACTGATGATGATGCGTTCAATAAAACTTGTTAATTACAGTGCTTTTACAAATAACTCATGCTGATGATGCATTCAAGGAAACTAGTAAATTCCAGTAGTTTTGGAAACTACTTCCCCTGATGATGCATTCAAAGAAACTAGTAAATTCCAGTCCTTTTGGAAACTACAAAAGCTGATGATGCGTTCACGGAAACTAGTAAATTCAAGTATTTTTACAACGGATGTTGCTGATGTGTTCAAGGAAACCAGTAAATTCAAGTACTTTTACAAACAACTGATTACGATGATGCGTACAAAGGAAACTTGTAAATTCCAGAACTGTTCCAAACACCTCATGCAGATGGTGCATTCAAGAAACTAGTCAATTCCAGTACCTCTACAACTGATGATGATGCGTTCAATAAGACTTGTTAATTACAGTGCTTTTACAAATAACTCATGCTGATGATGCATTCAAGGAAACTAGTAAATTCCAGTAATTTTGGAAACCACTTCCCCTGATGATGCATTCAAAGAAACTAGTAAATTCCAGTCCTTTTGGAAACTACAAAAGCTGATGATGCGTTCACGGAAACTAGTAAATTCAAGTATTTTTACAACGGATGTTGCTGATGTGTTCAAGGAAACCAGTAAATTCAAGTACTTTTACAAACAACTGATTACGATGATGCGTTCAAAGAAACTAGTAAATTCCAGAACTGTTCCAAACACCTCATGCTGATGGTGCATTCAAGAAACTAGTCAATTCCAGTACCTCTACAACTGATGATGATGCGTTCAATAAAACTTGTTAATTACAGTGCTTTTACAAATAACTCATGCTGATGATGCATTCAAGGAAACTAGTAAATTCCATCCTTTTGGAAACTACAAAAGCTGATGATGCCTTCACGGAAACTAGTAAATTCAAGTATTTTTACAACGGATGTTGCTGATGTGTTCAAGGAAACCAGTAAATTCAAGTACTTTTACAAACAACTGATTTCGATGATGCGTTCAAGGAAACTAGTAAATTCCAGAACTGTTCCAAACACCTCATGCTGATGGTGCATTCAAGAAACTAGTCAATTCCAGTACCTCTACAACTGATGATGATGCGTTCAATAAAACTTGTTAATTACAGTGCTTTTACAAATAACTCATGCTGATGATGCATTCAAGGAAACTAGTAAATTCCAGTAATTTTGGAAACCACTTCCCCTGATGATGCATTCAAAGAAACTAGTAAATTCCAGTCCTTTTGGAAACTAGAAAAGCTGATGATGCGTTCACGGAAACTAGTAAATTCAAGTATTTTTACAACGGATGTTGCTGATGTGTTCAAGGAAACCAGTAAATTCAAGTACTTTTACAAACAACTGATTACGATGATGCGTTCAAGGAAACTAGTAAATTCCAGAACTGTTCCAAACCCCTCATGCTGATGGTGCATTCAAGAAACTAGTAAATTCCAGTACTTTTACAACGTTTTTACAACGATGTTGATGATGCGTTCATTAAAACTTGTAAAATCCAGTGCTTTTACAAATTACTCATGCTGATGATGCATTCAAGGAAACTAGTAAATTCCAGTACTTTTAGAAACTACTTCTACTGATGATGTGTTCAAAGAAATTAGTAAATTCCAGTACTTTTGGAAACCACTAAAGCTGATGATGCGTTCAATGAAACTTGTAAATTCTACTACTTTTACAATTGATGTTGATGATGCATTCAAGGAAACCAGTAAATTCAAGTACTTTTACAAACTACTGATAACGATGATGCTTTCAAAGAAACTAGTACATTCCAGTACTTCTACAACTGATGTTGATGCGTTCAATAAAACTAGTAAATTCCATTACTTTTACAACTGATGTTGATGATGCAATCAAGGAAACCAGTAAATTCCAGTACTTTTCCAAATTCCAGTACTATTGAAATTTAAAGATGATGATGCATTCAAAGAAACTAGTAAATTCCACTACTTCTACAACTGATGTTGATGATGCATTCAAGAAAACTAGTACATTCCAGTACGTTAACAAACAAATCATGCTGATGATGCGTTCAAGGAAACTAGTAAATTCCAGTACATTTACACCTGATGTTGAAAAGTTAACTGTTTAGTTTTAGTTCAGTGGATAATTTGATAAATCCAAAGTGTAGGACGTTGTTGTTTGTTTGTTTGCTTGTTTGTTTGTCAGTAGCTGATGTTATTAAATGGTTGTTGTTCCTCAGGTGTGTGGAGGCGGAGCCTGACGGCGTGGTCACGCCCTGTTCTTTAGCTCTGCTGCAGCTGCAGGTGAAAGCAGCTCTGAGGAGAATGAACTTCATCCTGGTGAGTGTGAGCGAGTTAGACTTTAAACTACTCTGTTAAAATATTCTCCTGTCATTGTTTTATAGATTATTTAATACAAATATGGACGTGAAAGAGACTTTAAAGCTCTTTTCAAGATTTATTTACATTTTTATTCTGATTTCTCTGTAGGAGCCTCTGTGTCTGCTCTCTGTCTGTGTTCTCGTCGTCTTCATGCCTTTACAGAGCTTTCTGGGTGAGCACACACACACACACACACACACACACACACACACCACAAGGTGGCGACATTTCACAGCTTATTAATTTCCTCCCTTTTGTTTTAGTTTAATAACAAATATTTAGAAATAAATGAAACTCAAACACATTAAGTAAACTGATGCTGATGATGCGTTCAAGGAAACTAGTGAATTAAAAAATACATTTGCAACAACTGACGAACTTGATGCATTCAAGCAATCAAGTAAATGCCAGTACTTTCACAAACTACTTTTGCCGATGATGCGTTCAATGAGCCTAGTAAATTACGTACTTTTACAAACAACTTACTATGATGTGTTCAAAGAAACTTGTAAATTAAAATCCTCTTGCAACAACTGATGATGATGATGATGCGTTCAAAGAAACTAGTAAATTCCAGCACTTTTACAACAACTGACGATGATGCGTTCAAGGAAACTCGGAAATTCCATTACTATTACAAACAACCGATGCTGATGATGCGTTCAAAGATACTTGAAAATTAAAATACTTTTGCAACTGCTGATGATGAGTTCAAGGAAACTTGTAAATTCCAGCACTTTTACAAACAACTTAAGCTGATGATGCGTTCAGAAAAACTAGTAAATCCCACTACTTCCACAAACCACTTATGTTGATGATACGTTCAAGGAAACTTGTAATTAAAAATACTTTTTGCAACAACTGACGAAGATGAAGCATTCAAGGAAACTTGTAAACTACAGAACTTTTACAACTGATGATGATACAGTTAAGGAAACTAGTAAATTATAACACTTCTGCAACTACTGACGATGATGCGTTCAAGGAAACTTGTAAATTAAATATACTTTTGCAATATATGATGATGATAATGCATTCAAGGAAACTAGTAAATTCCAATACTTTCACAACTGATGATGATTCGTTCAGGAAAACTAGTAAATCCCACTACTTCCACAAACCACTTATGATGATGATGCGTTCAAGGAAACTCGGAAATTCCATTACTATTACAAACACGGATGCTGATGATGCGTTCAAAGATACTTTTGCAACTGCTGATGATAGGTTCAAGGAAACTAGTAAAGTCCAGTCCTTTTCCAAACAACTGAAGCTGATGATGTGTTCAGGAAAACTAATAAATCCCACTGCTTCCAAAAACTTCTTATGCCAATGATGCATTCAAGGAGCCTAGTAAATTCCACTGCTTTTGCAAACATCTGATGAGGATGTGTTCAAAGAAACTTGTAAATTAAAATACTTTTGCAAAAACTGATGATGATGATGCATTCAAGTTAACTAGTAAATTCCAGTACTTTTACAACTGATGATGATGATGCATTCAATGAAACTAGTAAATTCCAGTACTTTTACAAACAACTGATGTTGATGATGCGTTCAAAGAAACTTGTAAATTAAAATACTCTCTAACGTCTCTCACAGAACAAAGAGTCTCCAGCCGCAGAGCAGCTGAACGGAGGGCGAGGACGACGTCGCCGCGCGGCGTCACTTTGAACAGAGCGGAGGAGCAAAGCATCATGGGAGTGAACGCAGAGCGGTGGCTGCGACAGACCAGCGACTTCGCCGTGACGCTGTCGGGCGTCTGTGTGTTTGTTTTCTGCGCCGTGTTCCTCCCTCAACTCCTCTGACGAACACACAAACTAGAATAAAGGCAGATAAATTATTATTATTCATTTTATTGAGAAAAGTGGCTTAACTAGAATATATAAATATGTATACATATATATATATATTTATACACGTGGGGGGTTGTGGTGTCAATAAAGTCTGTTCTGTGATGTTTTAAGGTCAATAAAAGAGCAAATTATTGACTAAAATACTCTGATTTCAATGGAAAATTCATTCACAAATGAATTTACAGCACATTATTCCCCTCAGAGTATATGCTTTTACTTTGAAAGAGTCGTCCAATGTTGACATCCAGCTCCTCTGAGGCTATAAATCAATTCATTTGAGCTCTAAATGCTTTCTTTCTTTAATATGAGTTTGTTTTGTCTCAACCTGCTCTCTGTCGCCCTCTGTCTTTATCAGTGGTACTGCAGCCTCTTCTCTCTCTCATCTACTTCATTTCCTTCATGCTTTCCTTTTGAGGTTTTCTTACAATTTCAAAATAAAAGTATCTGTGTTCATATGGAACAACATTTAGTTTTAATTTATTAATGATGGTAAAATTATGAAATGACACTTAAAATCCCAGGAAAACTAGTAAATCCCAGTACTTTCACAATCCATTTATACTGATGATGCGTTCAAGGAAACTGGTAAATCCCAGTACTTTTACAACTTATGATGTTGCGTTCAAGAAAACTAGTAAATCCCAGTACTTTCACAATCCATTTATACTGATGATGCGTTCAGGCAAACTAGTAAATCCCAGTACTTTAACAAACCACTTATACTGATGATGAGTTCAAGGAAACCAGTAAATTCCAGTACTATAAAAAATAAGTCATGCTGATGATGCATTCATGGAAAATAGTAAATTTCAGTACTTTTACTATGTATGATGTTGCATTCAGGAAAACAAGTAAATCCCAGTACTTTCACAAACCACTTATACCGATGATGCATTCAAGGAAAATAGTAAATTCCAGTACTTTCACAAATTACTTATACTGATGATACATTCAAGGAAACCAGTAAATTCCAGTACATTTACAAACCAATTATACTGATGATGCGTTCAAGGAAACTAGTAAATCCCAGCACTTTCACAAACCACTTATACTACTGTTGCATTCAGGAAAACTAGTAAATCCCAGTACTTTCACAAACCACTTATACTGATGATGCATTCTAGGAAACTGGTAAATTCCAGTACTTTTACAACTTATGATGTTGCATTCAGGAAAACTAGTGAACCCCAGTACTTTCACAAACCACTTATACTGATGATGCATTCAAGGAAACCAGTAAATTCCAGTGCTTTCACAAACCACTTATATAGATGATGTGTTCAAGGAAACCAGTAAATCCCAGTACTTTCACAAACCACTCATACTGATGATGCATTCAAGGAAACTTGTAAACTAAAATCCTTTTGCAACAACTGATGATGATGGTGCATTCAAGACAACTTATACTGATGATGAGTGCAAGGAAACCGGTAAATTCCAGTACTTTTACAACTTATCATGTTGCATTCAGGAAAATTAGTAAATCCCACTACTTTCACAAACCACTTATACTGATAATGAGCTCAAGGAAACGACTAAATTTCAGCACTTTTACAAACAACTTAAGATGATGATGCGTTCAAGGAAACTAGTAAATCCCATAACTTTCACAAACCACTTATACTGATGATGCGTTCAAGGAAAATAGTAAATTCCAGTACTTTTACAAACCACTCATACTGATGATACATTCAAGGAAACCAGTAAATTCCAGCACATTTACAAACCACTTACAATGATGATGCATTCAGGGAAACTAGTCAATTCTACTACTTTCACAACTTATGATGTTGCGTTCAGGAAAACCAGTAAATTCCAGCACATTTACAAACCACTTATACTGATGATGCGTTCAAGGAAAATAGTAAATTCCAGTACTTTTACAAACAACTCATGCTGATGATGCATTCAGGGAAACTAGTCAATTCTACTACTTTCACAACTTATGATGTTGCGTTCAGGAAAACCAGTAAATTCCAGCACATTTACAAACCACTTATACTGATGATGCGTTCAAGGAAAATAGTAAATTCCAGTACTTTTACAAACAACTCATGCTGATGATGCATTCAGGGAAACTAGTCAATTCTAGTACTTTCACAACTTATGATGTTGCGTTCAGGAAAACTAGTAAATTCCAGTTCTTTCACAAACCACTTATAATGATGATGCGTTAAAGGAAACCAGTTAACCCCAGTACTTTCACAAACCACTTATACTGATGATGCGTTCAAGGAAAATTGTAAATTCCAGTACTTTCACAAACCACTTATACTGATGATACATTCAAGGAAACTAGTAAATTCCATTACATTTACAAACCACTTATACTGATGATGCGTTCAAGGAAACTAGTAAATCCCATTACTTTCACAAACCACTTATACTGATGATGCGTTCAAGGAAAATAGTAAATTCCAGTACTTTTACAAACCACTCATACTGATGATACATTCAAGGAAACCAGTAAATTCCAGCACATTTACAAACCACTTATACTGATGATGCGTTCAATGAAAATAGTAAATTCCAGTACTTTTACAAACCACTCATACTGATGATACATTCAAGGAAACCAGTAAATTCCAGGACATTTACAAACAACTTATACTGATGATGCGTTCAAGGAAAATAGTAAATTCCAGTACTTTTACAAACCACTCATACTGATGATACATTCAAGGAAACCAGTAAATTCCAGGACATTTACAAACCACTTATACTGATGATGCGTTCAAGGAAAATAGTAAATTCCATTACTTTCACAAACCACTTATACTGATGATGCGTTCAAGGAAAATAGTAAATTCCAGTACTTTCACAAACCACTCATACTGATGATACATTCAAGGAAACCAGTAAATTCCAGCACATTTACAAACCAATTATAACTGATGATGCGTTCGAGGAAACTAGTAAATTCCAGTACTTTTTCAAATAAGTCATGCTGATGATGCATTCAATGAAACTAGTAAATTCCAGTACTTTCACAACTTATGATGTTGCGTTCAGGAAAACTAGAAAATCCCAATACTTTCACAAACCACTTATACTGATGATGAGTTCAAGGAAACTCGTCAACTAAAGTCCTTTTGCAACAACTGACGATGATGATGCATTCAAGACAACTTGTAAATTCCAGTAGTTTTACAACTGATGCTGATGATGCGTTCAAAGAAACTTGTAAATTAAAATACTTTTGCAACTGCTGATGATGCGTTCAAGGAAACTAGTAAATCCCAGTACTTTCACAAACCACTTATACTGATGATGCATTCAGGGAAATTAGTCAATTCTAGTACTTTCACAACTTATGATGTTGCATTCAGGAAACGTAGTAAATCCCATTACTTTCACAAACCACTTTTTTTTTTTTTTTTATTGACTGAGTTTCTGAGACCAGGCCACACGGTGGCGCAGTGTGTAACATTACTGTCTCATGTCAGATTACTGGACAGTTTGTCTCTTCTATGAATAATATTATTTGACGTCTCAGTCGATCTCTCTGCACATCATTACACACCGAGCTTCAATAAAAGTGTTTTTTATCGGTCGTAAAAAGCAGAGAGTTATAACATAAACTGATAAACGGCCTCCTACACCTGCACAGGTGAATTTATTGTATTTGATTAGATCTGTGCTCTGGTTGTCGCTGGGTGGAGTCGCACGAGGACGACACGAGGACACGAGGACACAAGGACACGATAAAGGTTTTCCAAAACAATCAGCTGAAACCTATAAAACATTCACCACTCCATGTTTTTCTCTCACACCAAACCCCATAGAGAAAATCAGCGATTTTAGCTCACGTTGGACACAGGAGCTGCTGGTCTGCTGCTGCCTCGTGTGGTCACTTTGTGTCACTGAAGTTAATCCGACGAGATAAAGCAGTGAACACGTTTTTAAGACACTGCAGACGAACCCAAACAAAGTTTTGATTAATAGAGAGCGCCTCAACGTCTGAGGCTGATTCTCAGCAGCAGGGGGCGCTCACAACAACAACAACAACAACAACAACAACAACAACATGACTCAATGGTACGAAGTGGCTCCAGTAAACATCCTCCTACCGAGTTTCTGTCTTTTATTTTTTGTGCAAAGTGGATTTCACCGACTCATGTTTTTTTTTCCCGTAAGAGTACAACTGTTCTCACACACACACGCACACACACACACACACACACACGCACACACACGCACACACACACACACACACGCAGAACGTGCAGTACTTTTAATCACTTTTCTCGCTCTAAGTGGTTTCCTGACCTTGGATGAGTCAACACTTTTTTTTAAAAAAGCAGCAGAATCAGGAATTCCGATAACATTCCTGACATATTGTGCTACACACACACTCTCTCTCACACACACACACACGCACACAGACACACACACACACACAGTTCATGCCTGTGGTCGAGAGCAGCCGCTGAAAACATAACAATCTCTGCTCAGACACAAAAGCTCAGAGCGAGACAGTGACCAAACAACAGAGACGTGACAAGTGAAACCCACTAAGCGCATACATGCAGGAGTAGTCGGACTATGACTCGCATTGTCCGGGTATGTTAGTCTGACTAAGACTGGCTCGATCTTAACCGGACGAACGTGTTTATAATGACGTTGAGAAAACCAAATTATTGTCTCAGTCTGACTAAAATTGGACTTTTTTGGACACGCAATTTGTCGCCTGCTGCGCATCCGTCAGATGGAGCATGGCTCTTGTGGTTGTCAGAAGAAAGACGCCGTTGTATGATTTACATTTTATTACGGTAGGTTAGTCCGAATAAGACTAGCTCGATTTTAGTCAGACAAACGTACTCCAGTCCGACTCCAGTCCGACTCCCGTCCAAGTCCAGTCTGACTACAGTCCGACAAAGCATATAAATGCAGTAGTAATCGGACCATGAATCACATAGTCCAGGTGTGTTAGTCCGACTAAGACTAGCTCAATTTTAGTCAGACAAAAGGACTCCAGTCCAAGTCCAGTCTGACTCCAGTCCGACTAAGCATTTAATGCAGTAGTAATCGGACTATGAATCACATTGTTCAGGTATGTTAGTCTGACTAAGACTAGCTCAATTTTAGTTGGACGAACGGACTCCAATGCAACTCCAGTCCAAGTCCAGTCCAACTATAGTCCGACTCCAGTCCAAGTCCAGTCCAAATACAGTCCGACTCCAGTCCAAATCCAGTCCGACCAAGTATATAAATGCAGTAGTAATCGGACCATGAATCACATTGTCCAGGTATGTTAGTCTGACTAAGACTAGCTCAATTTTATTTGGACAAACAGACTCCAGTCCGACAACAGACCGACTACAGTCCGACTAAGCATATAAATGCAGTAGTAATGGGACTATGAATCACATTGTTCAGGTATGTTAGTCTGACTAAGACTAGCTGAATTTTATTTGGACAAACAGACTCCAGTCCAACTAAAGTCCGACTCCAGTCCAAGTCCAGTCCAACTACAGTCCGACTCCAGTCCAAGTCCAGTCCAACTAAGCATATAAATGCAGTAGTAATCGGACTAGAATCACATTGTCCAGGTATGTTAGTCTGACTAAGACTAGCTCAATTTTATTTGGACAAACAGACTCCAGTCCAACTACAGTCCAAGTCCAGTCCAACTACAGTCCGACTCCAGTCAAAGTCCAGTCCGACTAAGCATATAAATACAGTAGTAATCGGACCATGAATCACATTGTCCAGGTATGTTAGTCTGACTAAGACTAGCTCAATTTTATTTGGACGAACGGACTCCAATCCGACAACCGACAGACCGACAACAGACCGACTACAGTCCGACTAAGCATATAAATACAGTAGTAATGGGACTATGAATCACATTGTTCAGGTATGTTAGTCTGACTAAGACTAGCTTGATTTTTATTGGACGAACGGACTCCAATCCAACTCCAGTCCGACTCCAGTCCAAGTCCAGTCCGACTAAGCATATACATGCAGTAGTAGTCAGACTATGAATCGCATTGTCCAGGTGTGTTAGTCTGACTAAGACTGGCTCGATCTTAAATCGGACGAACGTATTTACAACGGCATCACGAAAACCAAGTTATTGTCATAGTCTGACTAAAGTCGAACTTTTAACTGGTATGTAAACACACAGCATGCAATTTGTCGCGGTAAATGCAGTAGTAATCGGACTACGAATCACATTGTCCAGGTATGTTAGTCCGACTAAGCCTGACTTGATTTTAGTCAGACGAACGGACTCCAGTCCGACTAAGCATATAAATGCAGTAGTAATCGGACCATGAATCACATTGTCCAGGTATGTTAGTCTGACTAAGACTAGCTCAATTTTATTTGGACGAACGGACTCCAGTCCGACAACCGACAGACCGACAACAGTCCGACTAGGCATATAAATACAGTAGTAATGGGACTATGAATCACATTGTTCAGGTATGTTAGTCTAACTAAGACTAGCTTGATTTTAGTTGGACGAACGGACTCCAATCAAACTCCAGTCCGACCCCAGTCCAAGTCCAGTCTGACTCCAGTCCGACTAAGCATATACATGCAGTAGTAGTCAGACTATGAATCGCATTGTCCAGGGGTGTTAGTCTGATTAAGACTAGCTTGATTTTAGTTGGACGAACGGACTCCAGTACGACTAAGCATGTAATTGCAGGAGTTATTATTCGTCTGACTCGTTTTGTAACCGGACAAATATGTTTTCCATGACGTTAAGAAAACCGAATTGTCGCCTTAGTCCGACTAAAATCGGACTTTTAACACGAACGTAAACACTCTGACACATTCCGACGTCTTTGCTGCTCTTTTCTTCGTCTGAATGATCTCAGTTAACGAAGACTTGGTTTTGGACAAAAATGAGTCACCGTCGAGTAAATGATTAAAGAGTTTGTGTGTGTGTGTGTGTGTGTAGTTTATTTAATTGTTTATTACAGTACACACTGTACCTTTGAACCTAAATAATATTCCATCATTGTGTTTACAAATTGTCGCATAATAATGTTTAAAGATGATTTATGACACTCTTGTCACGTTTTAATTGAGGTTTACTTTAAAGTGAGTTACGCTGCTCTAATCTCAGCCCTTTAAATCAATAACAATAACTAATGAATTACTTTCTGAGAAAGCTGTTGGTATCACTGAGGATCGCGATAAGCGTCACAGTTGTTGCCGTATCAGCCTCTCAGATAACCTGTGCTCCTTTAAACTTTAAAGCTTTTCTTCAGGCCGTGCAGTAAAAGCTGATGAAGTTTGGTCCAGTTTGTGAAACCACGGCAGATTCTTTCGCGTTTGCTCTGCATTCACAGCTCAGCGATAACTCTGTGGACGCTTCCGTTGCACAACGTCAACGATAGTGAACGCGACGCGACAAACGTCGCCGACGGCTTTTTCCTGGGTCAAGGGAAAGACTGCAGGTGAAAGTGAATTTGATATATTTCAAAATAAACTCCCAATTCACACCTGAAAGATGTTAAAGTTACAGTTTCTGACCGATGGTCGTATACATGAGGTCTCCGTGAATTTTTGGAGATACAGTTCAAAGAAATCTGTGTTTAAAGCATCAGCTGCTTTAAAGCAAGTATTGGCAGTTCACTACAATGAGCAGTAGGTGGCGCACGGAGGAATAAGAAGCTGCATCTTTCTTGTACGATTTCCTTAATCCGCCACTTCTTGCCCACTGTTTTTTGCTAAATTTCCTGGTAGAGTAAAATGTGGAAGATACGATCATTGTCCAGGTATGTTAGTCCGACTAAGACAAGCTTGATTTCAGTCAGACGAATGGACTCCAGTGCAACTCCAGTCCGACTAAGAATATAAATGCAGTAGTAATCGGACTATAATCACATTGTCCAAGTATGTTAGTCCGACTAAGACTAGCTCGATTTTAGTCGAACGAACGGACTCCAGTGCACCTCCAGTCTGACTCCAGTCCGACTAAGCATATAAATGCAGGAGTAATCGGACCATTAATCACATAGTCGAGGTATGTTAGTCCAACTAAGACTAGCTCGATTTTAGTCGAACGAACTGAGTCCAGTGACATTCCAGTCCGACTAAGCATATAAATGCAGGAGTAATCGAATTATGAATCACATTGTCCAGGTATGTTAGTCCGACTAAGACTAGCTCGATTTTAGTCGAACAAACTCTAGTGGCACTCCAGTCCGACTCCAGTCCGACTAAGCATATAAATGCAGGAGTAATCGGACCATTAATCACATAGTCGAGGTATGTTAGTCCGACTAAGACTAGCTCGATTTTAGTCGAACGAACTGACTCCAGTGACGCACCGGTCCGACTCCAGTCCGACTCCAGTCCCAATAAGCATATTAATGCAGGAGTAATCGAATTATGAATCACATAGTCCAGGTATGTTTGTCCGACTAAGGCTAGCTCGATTTTAGTCGAACGAACGGACTCCAGTGCACCTCCAGTCTGACTCCAGTCCGACTAAGCAT
Organism: Microchirus variegatus; assembly: GCF_963457635.1. Classification (NCBI taxonomy): domain Eukaryota; kingdom Metazoa; phylum Chordata; class Actinopteri; order Pleuronectiformes; family Soleidae; genus Microchirus; species Microchirus variegatus. The sequence continues at coordinate 36,592,014 of NC_139805.1, forward strand.
ATAAATGCAGGAGTAATCGGACCATTAATCACATAGTCGAGGTATGTTAGTCCGACTAAGACTAGCTCGATTTTAGTCAAACAAACTGACTCTAGTCCGACTCTAGTCCGACTCCAGTCCGACTCCAGTCCGAATAAGCATATTAATGCAGGAGTAATCGAATTATGAATCACATAGTCCAGGTATGTTTGTCCGACTAAGGCTAGCTCGATTTTAGTCGAACGAACGGACTCCAGTGCACCTCCAGTCTGACTCCAGTCCGACTAAGCATATAAATGCAGGAGTAATCGGACCATTAATCACATAGTCGAGGTATGTTAGTCCGACTAAGACTAGCTCGATTTTAGTCGAACGAACTGACTCCAGTGACGCACCGGTCCGACTCCAGTCCGACTCCAGTCCGAATAAGCATATTAATGCAGGAGTAATCGAATTATGAATCACATAGTCCAGGTATGTTTGTCCGACTAAGGCTAGCTCGATTTTAGTCGAACGAACGGACTCCAGTGCACCTCCAGTCTGACTCCAGTCCGACTAAGCATATAAATGCAGGAGTAATCGGACCATTAATCACATAGTCGAGGTATGTTAGTCCGACTAAGACTAGCTCGATTTAAGTCAAACAAACTGACTCTAGTCCGACTCCAGTCCGACTCCAGTCCGACTCCAGTCCGACTAAGCATATAAATGCAGGAGTAATCGGACCACTAATCACATAGTCCAGGTATGTTAGTCCGACTAAGACTAGCTCGATTTTAGTCAAACAAACTGACTCCAGTCCGACTCCAGTCCGACTAAGACTAGCTCGATTTTCGTTGAACAAACTGACTCCAGTGACACTCCAGTCCGACTCCAGTCCGACTCCAGTCCGACTAAGCATATAAATGCAGGAGTAATCGGACCATTAATCACATAGTCGAGGTATGTTAGTCCGACTAAGACTAGCTCGATTTTAGTCAAACAAACTGACTCTAGTCCAACTCTAGTCCGACTCCAGTCCGACTCCAGTCCGACTAAGCATATAAATGCATGAGTAATCGGACCACTAATCACATAGTCCAGGTATGTTAGTCCGACTAAGGCTAGCTCGATTTTAGTCGAACGAACGGACTCCAGTGCACCTCCAGTCTGACTCCAGTCCGACTAAGCATATAAATGCAGGAGTAATCGGACCATTAATCACATAGTCGAGGTATGTTAGTCCGACTAAGACTAGCTCGATTTTAGTCAAACAAACTGACTCTAGTCCGACTCCAGTCCGACTCCAGTCCGACTCCAGTCCGACTAAGCATATAAATGCAGGAGTAATCGGACCACTAATCACATAGTCCAGGTATGTTAGTCCAACTAAGACTAGCTCGATTTTAGTCAAACAAACTGACTCCAGTCTGACTCCTGTCCGACTAAGACTAGCTCGATTTTCGTTGAACAAACTGACTCCAGTGACACTCCAGTCCGACTCCAGTCCGACTCCAGTCCGACTAAGCATATAAATGCAGGAGTAATCGGACCATTAATCACATAGTCCAGGTATGTTAGTCCGACTAAGACTAGCTCGATTTTAGTCAAACAAACGGACTCCAGTCCGACTCCAGTCTGATTCTAGTCCGACTCCAGTCCGACTCCAGTCCGACTAAGCATATAAATGCAGGAGTAATCGGACCACTAATCACATAGTCCAGGTATGTTAGTCCGACTAAGACTAGCTCGATTTTAGTCGAATGAACTGACTCAAGTGATACGATCGATACTAACTAACTTTTCCACCTTCCATAAGAATTAAAAAATGCCAAATTTGAAGCCTTTTTTGTTTCAGGTTTTTTTTTTGCACAATTGTCCAGGCTAAGACAATTAGCCTGACTAAGACTAGCTAGATCTTAATCGGACGACCGTGTTTACAATGACGCTAGCAAAGCGGAATTATCGTCTTAGTCTGACTAAAACCGGACTTTTAACCTGCATGTAAACACGCAGGACGCAATTTGAGCCGAGTCAGAAAAGACTCACCTCACCGTAGAATCTTTGCCAGATTATGTCTTAAAAACATGCTAACTGATTTATCGCAGACACATCGCTGCTTCACAATTAGGCGTAAAAACAATCGCAGCAATTTCTCATCAAGAATTCCACCAGCTGAAAAAACGCTGTGCTAGGGTACGTCCACGAGAGTCGGCAAATATACGGCAAATTACACCATTTACGCAAGCAACGCGGGCGACACAAACACGCGTTAGCCTCGCTAAAGTGTGTACTACTTTTGAAATCCTAAAACATCTACATCATCTTAAATCTGCGATATCTTAAGAGTAAATTGCCCTGCTGCACTTCACTGTGAGACAAAATTACGTTTTACGGTTACGTAAACAAAGTCGGGGTTGTACATTGTCCTGACGAACGACGCCTTATTATTGATTATATATATATATATATACATACATATACATATAATCAATGGAATAAAGCCATAAAAGATGTGGTTAAAGTTTCTCCTGGACCTCGTAAACAGCGTCCAGGCGCAGCAGCGTGGGTGGTGGTGGTGGCGATGGTGCAGATAGTCTGATTAGACTGACAAGGTCAGAGACGACATCTGTTTTACAATCTGCAAACGACTTCGTGTCTTAGACGTGTTCGACGAAGTTGTTTAAGATAAGTTAGTTTGAGATGTGTTGACCCAAAGAGCTGCCACCGACCGGAGGACGACAAACATCGCAAACCGTTAGCCGTAAGACCGTAAAACGCAAACTCAGCCGGTTTGGTTTTCCGTTAAATAAGGAAAATAAACAGAAGAATATTTAGCGTCTTTACCCCGACGTTCATCCAAAGTTTGTGCCAATTACAAAGCAGTAAAACTTTTGTTGGCATCTCAGTAAAGTCATAAAGTCGCTGTTCAAAGGCCAATAAGATAAAAAATAAAAGCTGGAACCCACTGACGCCTGGAAGGGTTTTTTATTTTCTTAATAAACCGAATCATTTAAAGTTCATACATGATCTGAGGAAAATGATCTATGACTAATATCGAGTGCAAGGTCTAAGGAGTCTGTGCTGTGACATGGTGGAAGAAAGATGACAAAAATGTGATTTGAATATATGGTCTAATATATTAGATATATTTAAAACGCTGCGTTAAACCTCGCGAAAAACAATCGCATAAAAACATAAACGGAATTTAAAATCAATCCAAATACGACTTCATAAAAATATAAAAATGCACAACAACCCCTAGTTATATTACAGCAGACAGTGATTCTCAACAATAAAGATAAACATAAAATAAAAAAAATGGTATTAAAATAAATGACACGCATCCCAGAAACAGCAGCACTTTCACAACATTTCGCGTATTCGTCAACAGTTGGAGATAATGTGTCATTATTTACCACCAGGAAGCAGAGAGAGAGGTCGAAGGACGCAAGCTAGCATTAGTTAGCTCACCAAAAGACCTCATGCTCAAGGCTAACGCTTGTTTTCAACTAAACCTTTGAGCTAAACACAGTAAAATCACCCAGCGTCTTCACATTATAACTATGCATTTTCACATATTTTCAAACGTGTTTGAACAAATCACAAGTCGATCTGAAACATATAGTTCAGCTATGCTAACCACACTAGCTAAGAGCTACAAACATTTACCATAAACAATGTGTGTTTCTAAAGAACTCTGGCTGCAAAATCAACTCTATCAGCACTGTTTTATCATCTATCTGCTTAAGGAGATCTAACGTTTATTTTATTCATAACTTTATTAAATATTAGCAACTTAAATGTTTGTTCTGACCTGGATTTCCTGATCCAAACAGGACAGTTTGGTGTGGCACAGCAGTGAAGGAGGTGATGTGTGGGGTTTCCTAGGCAATTTTCCAGGGGATGTGGCCGCGTGGGGTTTCTGGGGCACTTTTGTAGGGGCTTTGGCTGTGTAGGGGGTTTCCACTGCACTTTTACAGGGGCCACACACACACACAAACAGAAAAAAGCTATGTTTTCTCATATTAATGGAGTTAAAAAATTTAGAAAACCTCAAATAAATTAAAAGACGTTAACAATTTTTAATATTTTAGTCATAAGACTGAACACAGACTTTTTTATTTTACATTTTAACTGTTAAAATTATTTGGGATATTTAATAGAGTCGCTTTTATTTTGCACCGAAAAACTGTCAAAAAGTTAGCGTTTGTGGCTGAGAAGACGGCGCCAACATGGCTTAAGGTGGCGCTACAAGTTAGAAACAAGGGTTTCTAAGTTTATTGTTAGTCTCCAACTAATGCTAATGCTAGCTACTGCTAAAAGCGCAGGAACTAGCTGGTGTAGCGTCACAGTTAGCTCACACTCATCACAATTAGCTAACTAGGGGATTTGGCTGTGTAGGGGGTTTCCACTGCACTTTTGCAGGGGCCACACACACACACAAACAGAAAAAGCTATGTTTTCTTATATTAATGGAGTTAAAAAATGTAGGAAAGATAGAACACAGGACCACACACTTTTTTATTTTTACCTTTTAACTATTCAATTATTTGTGATATTTCATAGAGGCGCTACAAGTTAGAAACAAGGGTTTCTAAGTTTATTGTTAGTCTCCAACTAATGCTAATGCTAGCTACTGCTAAAAGCGCAGGAACTAGCCGGTGTAGCATCACAGTTAGCTCACTCTCACTGATTATTAGTCCTTGTTTCACCTCTTGTGAACTGTAAATACAAAACACTTCTCATCTATGATCACTTTTGACGTGACTTAAACACCGTTAGCCGTAGCTTAAACTAAAAATGGAGGTCGGAATAAAAGTGACACAAGCTGCAGTTTAAAAACGAGGAATTATTTTATTCACAAACATTCATCATCTTAAATAGAGTAAGGAAAACAAACAAACAAACAAACATTCAGTCCACCAACTCACGTTAAATAATGAACTGTACCAAAAAATGGTGGACTGGACCAAAATATTAAAAAAACAGGTGGACTGGACCACAAATAATGGACTGAACCAAAATGGTGAACAGGACCAAAATAATTGCCAGGACCAAAAAACATGGACCAAAATAATGGACTGAACCAAAATGGTGAACATGACCAAAAAAAAAGTGGACTCGACCAAAATAATGGACTGGACCAAAATAATGGACAGGACGAAAAAAGGTGGAATGGACTGGGCTAAAAAAATAGTGGACTGGACCAAATAAAATAAAATAACTGGAGCAAAATGGTGGACTGGACCAAAATAATGGACTGAACCAAAAAATGGTGGGCAAGATCAAATAAAAGGTGGACTGGACCAAAAAAAGGTGGACTGGACTAAAAAAAAGGTGGACTGGACCAATAAATGTGACACAAGCTGCAATTTAAAAATAAGGAATTATTTTATTCACAAACATCTTAAATAGAGAAGGAAAACAAACAAACAAACAAACATTTTTAAAGTTGGCCCAAAGGCCCCGTGCATATCGTACCGTACGTCATAAAAAATATAAAAATAAGTCTTAACATTCACAAACACCCATAGATGAATTCGATGAGTAGCAACAATACATTTAAAATAAACACCATTAAATAAGTCCACTTCTAATGTTCTCCAGCGTGACGGTGATAGACAATCAGATTATCATCCAGATTAAGCAAATCATCCCCAAACCACAGCCTGAGAACACATTATTGCATTATTGTATTGTTTTTGTACATTACAGCGATTATTAAAGGTGTGTGCCTTTATATGCCGCCCTCACGTCGTCGTCCGTGGCCATGGCCGGGTTGTCGTACATCTCCAGGCTCTTCCGGCTGACCTTCCCGTCCTCCTCGTCCCGCCTGCAGCACTTGCAGCGCTTGCAGCAGCAGCAGCAGCGTTTGCCGCAGAAGCCGAGCGCCGACGTCACCGCGGCGTCCCACGGCTCCAGCGAGTGCAGCGGCCGCGGCAGGAACTCCCAGTCGCGGAGGAAGGCCGGCAGGAAGCGCGGGCACCGGGACTGCATCACGTTGACGACGACGGCAAAGACGATCAGCGCCACGAAGGGCACGCCGACGCCGACCAGGACCTGCCAGCCGGCCAGCGACAGGCCCAGGATCGTCAGAGGGAAAATCAGGAAGCACAGGACGAGGTAGAGGGCGGCGAACCAGCGGTATTTGGCCGTGTGGTTCCCCAAACCTCTGGCTAACCGGATGGGCACCCGTGTGAAGGGGATGGGATACCACAGTAAGATGCCCATGATGTTGAAGAAGAAGTGGCAAAGTGCAATCTAGAAAAAACAAGAAGAAGAAGAAGAAGAAGTCTATCACTGTTACAGAACAACATTATTATTATTATGGTATGTTTATGCAGTGTCTGGGATCTACTGAGTGGCCTTAACCACACCTGCGAGGATTGTCCCAAACTACTGACCCATTTGAACCAAAATGATGGACTGGACCAAAATAATGGACTGGACCAAAATAATGGACTGGATCAAAAAAGATGGACTGGACTACAAAAAATGGTGGACTGGACCAAAATAATGGATTGGACCATAATGGTGGACTCAACCAAAATAATCGACAGGACGAAAAAAAAGTGGACTGGATCAAAAAAGGTGGAATGGACTCAAAAAAATGTGGACTGGACCAAAATAATGGACAGGACGACAAAAAGGTGGACTGGATCAAAAAATGGTGGAATGGACTGAAAAAAAAATGGACTGGACCAAAATAATGGACTGAAACAAAGAAATGCTGGACAGGACCGAAAAAATGTGGACTGGACCAAATTAATAGACTGGACCAAAATGGTGGACAGGACCAAAAAAAAAGGTGGACTGGATCAAAATGGTGGACTGGACCAAAATAATGGACTGGACCAAAATATTGGACAGGACAAAAAAAAGGTGGACTGGATTACACTAATGGACTAACCAAAAAAAAGGTGGACAGGACCAAAATAATGGGCTGAACCAAAAAATGGTGGGCAAGATCAAGAAAAAAGTGGACTGGACCAAAATAATGGACTGGACCAAAAGAAGTTGGACAGGACCAAAATAATGGGCTGAACCAAAAAATGGTGGGCAAGATCAAGAAAAAAGTGGACTGGACCAAAATAATGGACTGGATCAAAATGGTGGACAGGACCAAATTAATGGACTGGACCAAAATAATGGACTTGATCAAAATTGTGGACAGGACCAAAAAAGGTGGACTGGACCCAAATAATGGACTAAATCAAATAATGGTGGGCAAGATCAAAGAAAAGGTGGACTAAAACAATGGACTGGACCACTGAGGTGGACAGTACCAAGTGTCACCCTGCTATTACCGGAAAAACTTGAGTTTAAATCTCACCTGCAGCGAGTTGGGCAGTGTTTCTCCAGGACTGGCCATAGCAGCGAGTATAGCCGTGGTTGTTGTGCCGATGTTTGAGCCCAGGGTCAGAGGGTACGCTCGCTCCAGGCTGATGACGCCGATACCTGGGCAGAGATCGGGGGGAACCTTTAAGTCCTGGAATCATCGCTCTTTAAATGATACAAATCCTGAGTTTACTGTTACTTACCAACGAGCGGAGTGATGGCCGAAGTGAAAACGGAGCTGCTCTGAACGATGAAGGTCATCCCGGCTCCCACCACGATGGCGATGTAGCCGGTGACCCAGGCGAAGGGGAAGGGGAAGTCTGTAGAAGAAAAAACACAGGAAGTGAGCGATAAACCCCGTTCAGGGCGTCTTTTAATATCTGTGCCTGAGCTTCGTCTTGGTCACGCAGCAGGACGGTCGACACCTGCAGGTGAAGCTGAAGCCACAGGGAAGCTGCTGTGCCTGCGCTGCTCATCGAGCATCACCATCACAGCTGATGTGCCGACTATCAAACAGGCCTAGCGTGGCGGCGGCGGCGGCGGCGTCTCTGCGCGAGCGTACCTGTGTTGAGCACTTTCTTGATGACCACGGCCACCTGGCCCTTCAGCATGGAGTTGAGCAGCTTGACGATGAGGATGAGGCAGGTGCAGAGGCAGAACAGGGACACGGCGAGCAGGATGAGGCCCACCGCCAGGTCGGGCAAATTAGCGTTGGCGAAGATGTGGTGGCCTGAAAGTGGCGTTCAGAAAGTACACGGTCAACGCTTTTTTATTATTCTTACAGTTTGCTCTGGCTAAGAAAAGCCAGAGCAAACAGAGCTGATAAAAACCAGGAGAGCATCACAGAAAAACACGAGTAGGACTGCACCAAAATAATGGACGGAACCAACAAAAAGGTGGACTGGAACAAAATAATGGACTGGATCAAAATGGTGGACTGGACCAAAATAATGGACAGGACGAAAAAAAAAAGGTGGACTGGACTAAAATAATGCACAGGATCAAAATGGTGATGGTGGACTGGACCAAAATAGTGCACAGGACGAAACAAAAGGTGGACTGTACCAATATAATGGACTGAACCAACAAAAAGGTGGACTGGAACAAAATAATGGACTGGATCAAAATGGTGGACTGGACCAAAATAATGGACAGGACGGAAAAAAAAAGGTGGACCGGACCAAAATAATGGACAGGACGAAAAAAAAGGTGGACTGGACCAAAAATAATGGACTGGATAAAAATGTTGGACTGGACCAAAATAGTGCACAGGACGAAACAAAAGGTGGACCGGACCAAAATAATGGACAGGACGAAAAAAAAGGTGGACTGGACCAAAAATAATGGACTGGATCAAAATGGTGGACTGGACCAAAATAGTGCACAGGACGAAAAAAAAGTGGACTGGACCAATATAATGGACTGAACCAACAAAAAGGTGGACTGGAACAAAATAATGGACTGGATCAAAATGGTGGACTGGACCAAAATAATGGACAGGACGAAAAAAAAGGTGGACTGGACCAAAGATAATGGACTGGATAAAAATGTTGGACTGGACCAAAATAGTGCACAGGACGAAAAAAAAGTGGACTGGACCAAAATAATGGACAGGACGAAAAAAAAGGTGGACTGGACCAAAAATAATGGACTGGATAAAAATGTTGGACTGGACCAAAATAGTGCTCAGGACGAAAAAAAAAGTGGACTGGACCAAAATAATGGACGACGAAAAAAAAAAGGTGGACTGGACCAAAATAATGGACAGGACGAAATAAAGGTGGACTGGGCCAAAATAATGGACAGGACAAAAAAAAGGTGGACTGGACCAAAAACAATGGACTGGACCGAAAATAATGGACTGGATCAAAATGGTGGACTGGAGCAAAATAGTGCACAGGACGAAAAAAAAATTTGGACTAGACCAAAAATAATGGACTGGACCAGAAAAAGGTGGACTGGACCGGACCAAAATGGTGGACAGGAACAAAATAATGGACTGAACCAACAAAAAAGGTGGACTGGACCAAAATAATGGACAGGACGTAAAATAAAGGTGGACTAGACCAAAAATAATGGGCTGGACCAGAAAAAGGTGGACTGGACCGGACCAAAATGGTGCACAGGAACAAAATAATGGACTGAACCAACTAAAAGTTGGACTAGACCAAAATAATGGACTGGAGCTGATAAAAACCAGGAGAGCATCACAGAAAAAAACGAGTAGGACTGCACCAAAATAATGGACAAGACGAAAAAAAAGGTGGACTGGAAGGTAAGAAACAAAATAATCATAAAATCTCACTCTACGTGTCTTTTTTTTTTTAAATCTCAGCACCAGAATATTTTGAGGAAATAAACCATTTTAAGTGGCTCTCGGATGCTTCAGCGAGCTTCGTGAATGAATGGACCCATTGAGCAGGTGCTCGAGCCGGGGGGGGGGTGGGGGGTGGGGGTATCAGACGAGGGCATTCTGCTGAGTCACCGTGAGGACTCTTGAAGGGTAGAAGCTCTGGACGAATGAAGGAGGTCGTTGTTTTCGTGGAGGCGCTCTCGCGTTTCACCGAGCAGGTATTTTTTCTTGTTGTAAATGATTCCTTAAAAACGTTCCAGTCCTTCGGACACACTTACATTTCTGCTGGTAATCGATCCAGGTCGTGTTCATCTCGGTCCACGTCTGGTTTCCTTCCTCCCAGCAGACGGCACCGGCGGTGCAGTTCACCACCGTTTCATTGAAGTAAGTCTGGGAGACGAAGGCAAAAACGTAAGAAGAAGAAGCTCAAAATACGGAGAATTCTAAAACAAGGTTTATTTCGTTTCCCGCCAATTACGAAACACGAAGCTAACTTAGCTTAGCATGAGATGAGAAAACACAATTATCGTGAGCAAAAAACGATTTCAATTTAGCTTGAAAATCCTTCAGGTGTTGGGGAAGGACGACGACGAGTGTAGCCGATGTTGCTAATAGACTAAGCTTCGTACGACAAATTTAACGTCAAGATTATCCTAAACCAAAAGATTGCGAAAAAGATGCATATTATTGTGAAAATTGTGAGAATTAGCTTAAAATGCTAATCTAAACTGTCTCTGAAACTGGAGTCAAAGTCGTTTTCGCGACTTTGCGTAAAAGCTTGAGGGGATTAGATCATTTCTTCAAGTTTACGAAGAACGTTTGGTACGTTAGGGAAAGAAGTTCTTTGTTTTTACGGAAAAGTGTGAGAAAGGACAACATTTCTCACCGTGTTTGTTTTCTTCTTGCACCAGATCTTGATCAGACTCATGTTCCTCGCTGCAAGGTTTCCTGTGGCGATCTGGGTGATCACAGATTTGTCCAGCTGAGAGACGAGAAGATGAGAATATAACCATTTATACATATATATACACATAACACATACATATAAACACAAATATAAATATATACACATATATACATATATAAATATAAACACATACACATACATATAAACACATATATACATATATAAATATATATACATATATACATATATGCACATATATACATATAAAAAATATATACATATATGCACATATATACATATATACACATATATGCACATATAAACATATATACATTTATGCACATATACACATAAACATATATACATATATGCACATATAAACATATATACACATGTATACATATATACATATATACACATATGCACATATGCACATATATACATATATAAATATATACACATATACACATATAAATACAGTATATATATCTACATATATGCACATATAAACATATATACATATATACACATATATACAGTACATACACATATATACATATACACACATATATACATATATAAATATATACACATTTATATGCACATATACACATAAACATATATATATACATATAAACACATATATGCACTTATAAACATATATACATATATAAATATATACACATTTATATGCACATATACACATAAACATATATATATACAAATAAACACATATATGCACATATAAACATATATACATATATACACATGTATACATATATAAATATATACACATATATGCACATATACAAATATATACACATATATACATACATACACCTATACCTATAAATACAGTATATATATACATATATGCACATATATACATATATAAATATATACACATATATGCACATATACACATATATACATGTATACACATATATACACATATATACACATATGTATATACAAATATATACACATATACAAATATATACACATATACACACATATACACACATATACACATATATACATATACAATACATACATATACACACATATGGTCTCTGTGGTCAGCAGCCGTACCTGGATGATGGACTTAGTGAGCGGGTCAGTGATGACCTTGAGGAGGTCGGGCGCGTCTTCGCCGCCCTGGAGGTTGAAGGACTGGATGATGAGAAGCGTGAGTTTGTACAAAACGCCCGTGGCCACTTCCAGAGGGAGGAGAACGATGACCGAGAGCCAGTTGAAGAAGTCGTGAACCGTCGCTCCGGCAAAAGCCCTGGACGTCAAGTTTTAACCATTCATATTTGTTTTTGTTTTTTTTTCTTCATTGGATGTAAACAAAAAAAAAAACGTGGCACGATTTACCTGCGGAACTCGTTGCGATCGCCCGCCTGCATCATGGCGACTATGGTGTTGGTGACGGACGTCCCGATGTTAGCGCCCATGATGATCGGCACGGCAGACTCCACTTCCAGCACTGAACATAAAGACATGAGAGGGATAAACCTCAACAAGTGACAGAAAACGGGTTGAATTCTGCTCTAAAACGTCCATGAATTCCCTGAATATCTCGTTTGATAACACAATTATAGTATCACAGTAAATAGTTTGAACACCTGATTAACAAATCATACAGATAACAAAGATAACTTTGAAAAATTGAACTGTTCACTCGTGCAAGTTATTAAACAAATATTGTGTCACTATTGTAAACCGCTCACTCTCCCTGCACCAAACCCCATAGAGAAAATCAGTGATTTTTACAAGATTTTAACATCACAGCACACAGGAGTTGTCAATCCACTGCTGCCTCCATCGCTAACTTCGAGTGACTTATTTTGTCAATTCGGCTTTTAAAATCCATCGTTCAGATTGACCGCAGTGACACAAAGTGACCACACGAGGCAGCAGTAGACCAGCAGCTCCTGTGTCCACCGTGAGATAAAATCGCTGATTTTCTCTATGGGGTTTGGTGAGAGTAACTTTGAGTGAAGAGAAACTGATTTTAGCAGCTTAACAACACACTCACCAAATAAAATCTAAGTCAGTTCAAGTCTACGACATCTTAAGAACACATTCACGTCTTTATTTCACTGTGAGACGGACTTTTGCTTGGGTAAACTGAGGTTTGTAAACCACTCACTCTCCCACACCAAACCCCATAGAGAAAATCAGTGATTTTAACATCACGGGGACACAGGAGTTCACAGGAGTTGTTGATCCACTGCTGCCTCCATCGCTAAGGTCAAACGTCTTGTTTTGTAAAATTCGGCTTTTAAAAATCCTTCGTTCAGATTGACCGCAGTGACACAAAGTGACCACACGAGGCAGCAGTAGACCAGCAGCTCCCGTGTCCACCGTGAGCTAAAATCGTTGATTTTCTCCATGGGCTTTGGTGTGGGGAGAGTGAACTGAACTGATTAACTTATCAACAGTGGAGACAGAGGTCAAATACCCACTTTACCTTATCTTAGTTCCACGTATTATTACTATTATTATTATGATGATGTCAGTGTGAACTACAAACCCCGTTTCCACTGTCATTTGTTGAACCATTTGAACGTTTATTTAACAAATAAAACGAGCAAAAGTACGATTTTCAGTGAATCGCGGAGGAAATCGGTGAGTAAAGGCCATTTTTCCTTTCACCACAACCTGTCTTGGCAGATTCTGCATAATGTTTGAATTGGGTTTAGTCAGAGATTTAGAATTGTAAAAAAAAAAGTATAGAAGTTAAATAGTTTTCTTGGCGGTACTGAACCTCATCAGCAACTGCTTCTACTAGTTAGCGCTAGCTAGCATTCTGATGCTAATGTTAGCTGCCGTTCAAGTCTGTGTCCCCGTTACTTAGACAAAGTCATTGTTCAGTAAACAGCCGTCATTTACTGTTAATGTTATCATTATATCATTATCGGCGCCAGCAGCGCCACTTACTACTGTGCGTCTTTCTTTATTTTTTTAGTATTTATCCGTATTTAGGCAACAGCCCTCGGGCTCCGAGTGTCGGGGGGGCCCCCCTATCGGCTCGGGGGCCCCAACCAGTTGCCTGTTCATAAACTTCACTTCTACTCGTTAGCGTGATGAAAGTGAGAAAGTGCGTTAACGCGTTAATTTTGACAGCCCTAATACTTATATATATATAATGATATAACATTAACAGTCACTGTCTTACTAACGGGGACACAGACAGCAGCTAACATTAGCGTCAGAACGCTAGCTGACGCTAACGCTAACTAGTAGAAGCAGTGCTTCAAAGGTGCTGATGAGGAATTTCCTGCTGTGGGTTTAGTAAGAAAACTATTTAACTTCTATACTTTATATTTTGTTTATAATGTGAGTTATTTACAGTGCAATGTATAGTTTTTTTTAAAAGTTATTTACAGCATTTTATTTTTTCTATTAATTTATATTGTCTTATAATGTGGGTTTTTTTTTTTACAATGTAATGTACATTTTATTACTAAGTTTGTATAGGTTTTTACAAGTTATTTACAGTATTTTATTGTTCTTTACATTTATATTTTCACACACTTTATTTATATCTCCGTTCCTTAAACAATATAAAGAGAAAATTTTATTTTTTTTTGGGCATATTTACGAACGGTAATTAATCGTGATTAATCCACAGCTACCCTGTGATTAATCCGATTAAAAATTTTAATCTTTTGACAGCCCTAATATTTATATATATACATATATATATACATATATATATATATATATATATATATATACACATATATTTATATATATATATATATATATATGTATAAATACTTACATCCAGAGGACACCATGCTGACCACAATAGAGGAGGAGGTGCTGGAGCTCTGCACCAGCACGGTGACCAACACACCGATCACCAGTCCGGCCACGGGGTTGGACAACACCACGTTGTCCTGGAAGATGTCACCTGCAGCTTTACCTACACACACACACACACACACACACACACAGGTTAAACACACAGCGTCACACACATCACATAAGCATTAGCGGCTCAGTTCACTTCATCTTCACCTCCGACGAGTTGGAAGGCTGAGCTGAGGATGTCCAGGGAGCAGATGAACAGGTAGAGGAGCCCGAGCAGCAGAATCAGCTTCACCAAGGCCGAGAGCACTCGCATGATCTTCCCCTTCGCGTCCAGCTCTGAAGACGACAACATTTTAACTTTAATATTTTTTATGAGTGTATTTTACCCTCGTTTTGTCCACGTCTGTAAGCCACAGGGGTTCTCAAAGTTCTGATACCTGAGGGCCAATTTAGGAACCCTACATTGGACTGGAATTCATTAAAACATTAAAAATACAAAATTACTAATAAAATTATTTATATTTTGTCTGTTTATAAAGGATAATAAAGCATGCAAAGTGTATTATGTATGTAGATCATTTATGTAAAACTGAAATGACAAAGATCTTTAGGGTAAAAGAAAACAGCTTTTCAATGACACTGTAACATGTTTAAACTCGGGCTGAACCATTACGGCAAAAAATATTAGTCATGTTAATTTTTAATTTTTAATGTTAAAGTTATTGAAATCATGATTAATAGACACGATATTCATTTATTTTCAAAACTTAATTTTATTGAGCCAGAAATTACGGAGCCCCCGAAGTGACATGAGGAAAAATAAGAAAAAAAAAAAGAAAAAATCCATATTTTTTTGGAAACTCAAGATATCGACTTTCCAAGAAAAATATGAAAAAAAATAAAAATAAAAATAATAATAAAACATTTTTTTATTAATTATTTTTAAAAAATTACACACGTCACATGCTTGATGCAGCTGTACGCAACACGGGTGCATTCGAGGTGTTTTTTGAGCATAGTAATTTACAAACACGCCGCACCATGCGGTTTATTAAAGGTTTTTCTTTGATTATCATGTTTTTATGATCGTAAAAACACGATTTACTGGGTAAATAGCTAGTAATTGGGGGCTGTAGCTACCTGCTTATTACCAGCTTATAACACAATAATACACTAAAATTCACCATATAGAAACCAGGTAAATACCCAGTATTTTTGTTTACACTTATTGGTCTGTATCCAGTAATGTCCAATATAAACATTTAACAAGCTTAGTAGCTCTTGGATTAAAGCTATCAACTGTGATTTATTGCGGGGCCGCCAGAAATGTTTCTGCGGGCCGCCATTGGCCCCCGGGCCGCACTTTGAGAACCAATGTGTTAGTATATGGTATTTAAGTACATGACGTGATTTTTGAGATGCCGAGCAAAGAAATTGAGAGGAAAAAAAACAACTTATTTTAATAAAAAAAGTGTGACATTTTACAAAAAATGTTAACATTCGACTGGAGGAATCTTAAAGAACCAGTACGTAAGATACAGCAGGGTATAAAATACAAGTGTATAATCCCTTTAAAATCAAATATACGTTGGTTTTTGTCGCTTTTAAAATATGACTTTTTATTTGTATTTTAAAGGCGCCATATGTAAGAATGTGGCCAAAAACGGTTACTACACTCAAATTCAAAACACCAATGTCTTTTAGGTTTCGTTTTCTGACTTAACTGGCAACCCGTGGTTGCTCGGCAGCTGAGACTCTACTGACTGCAGTGACTGGTAGACGGCGGTAGGTGGCGCCACATGACGCCAAAACATGATTTCAAAACATAAACATGATTTGCAGTCTGCAACAATATTTGTTTTTTAATGCAAATATTTTGTCTGTACTGTTGTTGTTGGTGAGTTCAGTTTGTTATATGAACATTATTCCTAAATCTCTGTGACATATTAGGAGGATTTCTTTTTTTTATTACGTAACGCACCTTTAAATTAACCATCTAATCTGACACAGTGCGTTCCATTTGAAGTCGAAACTCGGAATTTCCGAGTTCAACTTGGAAAGTCAGAGCAACGTCACCTACT
Organism: Microchirus variegatus; assembly: GCF_963457635.1. Taxonomy (NCBI): domain Eukaryota; kingdom Metazoa; phylum Chordata; class Actinopteri; order Pleuronectiformes; family Soleidae; genus Microchirus; species Microchirus variegatus. The sequence goes on from NC_139805.1 coordinate 36,608,479, forward strand.
TTTATTCACCGCTAGCACTAACAACAGCTAGCTCGCGATACGTTTGTGGTTTTTCCGACCCAATTTTCTGACTTCCGACTGTAAACGGAACGCGGTAAAGCGTAAATGAGCTCATTGGGTAAGGACGCAGGCTCCCCCTGGTGGCAAATCCAAACATAACTGTCAGCATTCTCCAGTGACTCTCCTCCACGTAAAGAATAGATAAACGATTTTCTCTCCACGTCGAGCAGTTGCCTCACCTGACCACTTGACCCCGGTGTCTTTGAGCTCGGGAATATTCCACGGATCGGCGTCCGGATCCTCGTACACCAGGTCCGTGGTGGAGTACGCCGGCGGCATCTCCTTGTGGTCTTTATCTCTGCCTTCTAGAACGTAGAAAAAAATAAAATAAATAAAAAACGGTGGGAAAGTTCGGAAAGATGCGGCAAAGAAAACAAAACAGACAGAAGCGACATTGCGCGAGTAAAGCAAGACGATCGGTCGCTAACAGCCGCTGTGCTGGTGTAGTAGATGCTAATGATTTTAAGTTCACAAACAGAGGCGGGAATAATAGCAAAAATCAACAAATGTTGGTGATAGCGTTAGCATTAGCATTAGCCTCCACGTAAAAAAAAAAAACAACGTAAGAGAGAAAAAGCAAGACGATCGGTCGCTAACAGCCGCTGTGCTGGTGTAATAGATGCTAATGATTTTAAGTTCACAAACAGAGGCGGGAATAATAACAGAAATCAACAAATTGGTTGGTGATAGCGTTAGCGTTAGCATTAGCCTCCACGTAAAAAAAACCCAACAACGTAAGAGAGAAAAAGCAAGACGATCGGTCGCTAACAGCCGCTGTGCTGGTTTAATAGATGCTAATGATTTTAAGTTCACAAACAGAGGTGGGAATAATGACAAAAATCAACAAATTGGTTGGTGATAGCGTTAGCATTAGCATTAGCCTCCACGTAAAAAAAAAAAAAACAACGTAAGAGAGAAAAAGCAAGACGATCGGTCGCTAACAGCCGCTGTGCTGGTGTAATAGATGCTATTGATTTCAGTTCACAAACAGAGGCGGGAATAATGACAAAAATCAACAAATTGGTTGGTGATAGCGTTAGCATTAGCATTAGCCTCCACGTAACAGCCGCTGTGCTGGTGTAATAGATGCTAATGATTTTAAGTTCACAAACAGAGGCGGGAATAATAACAAAAACCAAACAAATTGGTTGGTGATAGCGTTAGCATTAGCATTAGCCTACACGTAAAAAAAAAAAAAACAACGTAAGAGAGAAAATATTTACCCATATTATGGGAGGAGCCAGTGCCCACTTGTGGTCTTGGAGCCATGGTTCACTGCAAAAGAGAAAGTTTGTTAGAATAAATATGGAAATTCAGGAAATTTAACTTTTTCTCGCCCATTGAGACGTAAATAAAAAATAAAAATGCTAACAGGAACATTTAATAAAATTCTACTAAAAAAATTACACAATAAATGACACAATTTCCAGAAATATTATACAATGAGGAGCAAAACTGTGACACATAATATTATTATTAACAAATTCTTTCCAAGTGATGAATAACAATCTTATTTAATGCCTGTAATTTAAAAAAATATATATACTTTTAAAGAAAACTATATATAAAAATATATAATATATACTCAATGTACACTGTGAGTTCATTTAAAGTAAATATATGTACTTTCACAATAAGTCACTGCATATTTTTACACTTAATTACTGTAGATTGCCAGGTGTTTTATTGTAACTGCAGTTATGCCACATATTACTGTGATTTTACAGTGATTTTTTTTACAGTACAAATGCAGTATAATTACACTTCCTGTGTTCATTTCACAATAAAAACACGCGAAAAACACGGCGTCATTTCACGGATTGTTAAATAAAATAAAATAAAATAAAGTGTTTGAAACGACTGAAGCGATTTTCACCGCGATGACCGCGAACGCACCTGCAGCACCGGGCGGGAGCGGGAGCGCGCGAGGACGGAAGCTGAAAACTCACCTGTCGCTGCTTCACCTGCTGCTGCCGCTGAGAGAGAGAGAGCGCGAGCGGCTGCTTTTATAACGGCCGAGGACACACACACACACACACACACACACACACACACACACACACACACAGAGCAAAGGTCGTGTTCACGTGCAGAGTGACTGCAAATGAATGTTGGCGATAAAACCGTGAACCCGTCACCATCTTCATCATCATCATCATCATCATCATCATCATCATCATCATAATAATCGATGGATGAAGTGATGGATTATTTTGAATATTTAATGAGCTCAGATTAGATTAGATTAGACTAAAGGTAAACAAACATTTCCTCTTTCTTTATAAACATGAGATTATTTGACAAATCATAACAATAATAATCATAAATCTTAAATAAATCAATAAATCAATGACTTCTTATTGACTGATGAAGGATCATAAATAATGGAACAGGTAAACAAACACCTGGGTCTCGAGCACAGGAAGAACCGCAGCTGCTGCCCCCTGCTGGCGGGAAGATGGAACCGCACGAAACTCTGTGACATCATTTATACACGAGTGTGTGTTTATCACTTTGAGTCATTTATTTATGTTGTATGTATTTATCACACACACACACACACACACACACACACACACACACACACACACACACACACACGCTATGGGGAATACGACCAATTATTCTTAAATTATTTCATATTTTATTGTTTTAAAATTTAAAAGATTTTTGCACGACTAGAATTCTCAAAACAGTAAATAAATTCTGGAAAATGTGTATTTCTTTACTGAGCTAAACTGAGTTTAATAACTTCAACATTAGAACATATTTAATATATATATATATATATACATATATATATATTTATATTTATATAAATATATATATATTATATTCACATTTAAGAAGTTAAAAAAACAAAGAAACTGGTTCTAAATGAATTATTTGATTATCAAAATAATACATTTTGGACAATTCATTTCCACGATATTAACATATATATACATATATATATATAGAATGTATAAACATTTAATTTTACATTTTATTTTTATATATATTTTTTGATTTATCAATGTTCACACACACACACACACTTACACACACACACATATGTATAATGTATATATATAACCATAAATCATATATATATATATATACATATAAACAATTGCATTGAGGCTTTTTGGGGAATATATATATATATATATATATATATATATATGTTTTTAAAAATGACAATAAGACACAAAAGAATAACAAGGCAAATTTATTTTTGTCATATTTATTGGAATCACACATTAAACATTAATAAGAATAATTTAACAAAATAAAAGCTTACAAATATATATATATATATAAATATATATATATATATATATATATATATATTTTTTTTTTTTTAATCAAAACTTATCAGTAAACTGAATCAGTTCCTCAGAACAGAGGTCAGGTCCAGGTTTTTGGTCTCCATGAGGATTTAAGAACACACACACACACACACACACACACACACACACACACACACACACACACACACACACACACACACACACGCTCTTGTAAAAGCAAACTAAATAAGAGATAAATGTTTGTGTGGATGAACAATCGGAGCAGCTGTAAACCTGTGTGTGTGTGTGTGTGTGTGTGTGTGTGTGTGTGTGTGTGTGTGTGTGTGTGTGTGTGTGCGTGTGCGTGTGTGTGTGTGTGCGTGTGAGTGAATGATTAATCCAGGATTATGTTGCAGTGACTGCAGTAAAATAATCACAACACATTTAACGCTGCACTCGTGAAAGACAGTTCACAGAGTTGCTGTTGGCACGAAACCAAAAAACTCACTTATATATATTATTAAATTTAATGTATTCAGGTTCAGGGGAACCCCGTCGATCCCCTGGTTCTGCTGCTGTAGAACCTGAACCACTGAGGGAACTCGTGTGTTCACGACCTCACAATCTGAATGCAGGTCATATTATGACTTATATGTGACTTCAGCGTTCTGGATCCTCCTCCCCCTGTAGGTCGTCTGCAGGTCAGTCCGGCTCCAGGACGACAGGATCCAGATCCAGATCCTTTTTTTTTTTAAAGCAGAATTTTTTTCACTTTGCCACGTTTTAAAAAAAAAAAAAAAAACATTTGACTTGTGTACATTAAACATACTTGCTAACAAACATGCTAACAGCTTAGCGGTCGCGCCGCTAACTCTGGGGGAGATTTAGCCTTTAGCTCCACCTGCTGAGTCTGATTTGAGGGAACTCATGTGTTCACGCCCTAAGTTTGGCTCCAGGATGACAGGATCCAGATCCAGACCTTTTAAAGCAGAACCTTGCAAGTCTGCTTGCCTTTTAAGCCTTCTTCTCTGCAGAGCTCCTCTACAGTTTGGGAGTACTTTTGTAAAAACCTCCCCCCTCCCTTACTCAGCCAAAACAGGTCCATGTCCGGTTGACATCCGTTCGTTCATTTGCTGGTTATAGTTCCGCGTTTATAATTCACGATGACGCCGAAGCTGTTAAATTAGGGTAAAAATTCTACATACGACTAATAATGATGATCTACCCCTCGTTCTGCAGGTACCTGTGACTCCAGGATACAGATCCAGACCTAATGCTACTATACTCCCATTAGCCATGAGGCGATTTGTGGGAGGAAGCTGAAGTCCTGGGTTGTGTTTTGACTGAGAAGAGCAACTCTACTTGGTTCGGATCGACCCAAACACGTTCCCTGCTCGGTTTGTGGCAGTTTGACTCAACAAGACGTCATACTTTGTACGAGAAGTCATTTTTGCACAGTGAACTTGTCCTCTGCACACACAAGCCAGGTGCAGGAGCAGTGGGGGGTTAGGTGTGCCTTGCTTGGAAGCACCCAGGCCTTCGCCCATCCCGGGATTCAACCAGTTACCTTAAATAAATGAGTAATTTCTTGCCATTTAACCCCATTCTCTAGTAGAAACCTTCCCAGACTTAGAAGCAGTGTGCAGCCACTGAGCAGGGCCCTGCGAGCTATAGGGGTTGTGGACCTTGCTCAAGGGCACCCCAGCACTTTGACGTGGTGGGCAACCCTCGGGGTACAAGCCAAGTTCCCTTTCCACTTGGCCATGGGCTGCCCGTCCAATTCCTTTGCCCTTGGCACTCAATCGTGGGTGGTGGGTGGACACACCGACTATACCATTTTACAATGGTACCCCAAGTATGGAATGGTTCCGGGTGGTTATTTTTGCGTAACATGTACCGTACTGAACCAAACTGAGCCATGACATGGCCAGTACACAGAGACAAACTACCATTCACTCCCATCCGAACATCCATTATCTTTTTAGCTTTATCCTTACCTAATACCCAAATTTGCATGATTTTGGACTGTGGGGGACATGGGGGACCACATGCAAACTCCATGCAGAAAGGTCCTTGTTTCAACGGGGAGCTCAAACCCGGGTCTTCTCGCTGCAAAGGCAAGAGCGCAAACCACTACGGCAACCAAGAGTGTCCAATTAGCCTGAATCTGAAGGCCCTCGGGCACACCTGGATCCAAAATTGCCGTCCTTCTCGCTGTGAATTTACGAGTTACGGCGGAATCAATAATAACAACAACAAAGAATGTAGAACACGAGTGTAGAACGCCGACTCGACATTTCCCCCGCTCATAAATCACTATTAGCGTTTGACGCGTAACAATAACAACGTAATACCGATCGTTAGCGATGAAGAAAGTTGCTGGTTATTGATTAAAAAACGGCATTTAGAGGCCACGCGCTCGGCTCCTGTGCAGTAACTTTATGGTTTTCATGTGATATAATTGGTTCCAACAATCTTCCCACCGGCTTTGACCTTGACCCCTCGATATTTACGACGCGCGAGCTCCAGTCGCACAGACTCAAAGTGTGGCGCGGCGGCGACGGCGACGCCTACAAAGACGCTCTCGCTTGCGCTTTTTTTTTACGATTTGACCCGGTTAATTAATTACTAACCCCGTTTTGGTTCGACGGAACGGCGTCACCCCGTGTGACTTCAGGAGACCCACGTTGTGCGGAAAAAAAATCAGTGGAGTCTTACCTTCGACCTTTGGAACGCTGCGTTTCAACGCGCCTTCGCCCACACACACACGCGCAATCAATCAAAAAGACTTGTTTCGACCTCACAAACAGCGTCAAACAGCTCTTTCTTTATCTTATATATAAATGTGTTTCTCCCCCCCCCCCCCCGCCCACCTGTCATGTTGGCACAGTCCACAGAAGGTCACGGTGTTTCGCCCTCTGGTGTCTTCGTTGCCAGGGGCGTTCACTGTAGATTTCTTTTTATTTACGCTGAGCTGCGATCCATAAAACCATAAAACTCAGCTGTTACTCATCCAAACTGGTTCTGTCTCTCCGAAGGCGGCGAGACGATCCCTGCTCGCCGCCCGCCCGCCCGCCGCGGTGTCAAGGTTTACGCGAAACAAACGTCCGTCTTTTCTGATCCTTGTGCTGTCAGGGTTGCAGTTTAAAGGGACTTCAGGTATTTGAAGTATGTTTGCAATTGCAAAAAAGTTGATTTTACCAGAAAGTGAAACAAGCCACATTCAGAAATGTAGCTAATTATAAGGAGGGAAAAAAAATCTAATTTTGTCTTAATAGGATATCACAAATTTACTTTAAGCTTCAATTACCAAGCTAATTATGTGTCATTATCACAGATTGGTGTATGGTGCAAATATAATATATAATAATATATACACAATATAATATATAAGATTTTTTCCCCATTTTAAGGAACATTATATTCTATAAGGGGCTAAAGCTACAAGCTAGCGCAACATTTGTTTACCCCGTTTGCAGATTATTTTCCGTAAAACAATAACATTTTAATTAATTGAAGAAAAATAATGAATCTGCCTGTGATACGTCTACCAAGGACGCCATTTTGGCTAAATCCAGAACTTCAAAAAAAAAAGAGGGGGAAACCAATCACAGAGACGCGGCTAGCAACTTTTGTAAACATCCAAAATGGCGGCCTCTGATGAGCAGCTGACTTAAAAAAAAAAACGTTCTAATTTGTTAGCCTGGAACTTTTGTCAATTTGCCGTGTTATGCTATTACGTTTTTTAAAATATTAGTGCTGGGCGCTAGGTTAGCGCACGTTAGCGCATGGCGCGTTTCCATGACGACTGACTGGAAAAAGAAGCGTTCGACGTCATGTTTACGCGCCACGACGCCGGAGTCCAGGCACCGTTTAACAGTTAGCCCCATTAGCTCCTTTTAGCGCCGTTAGCGTTAACCTACAGTGGAACTGGAGCGCTCTGTTTATTAAAGGAAAAGAGCAGCGCTAACAAATAATGTTAGCGTACCTTAGCGTACGTTAGTCACGCGCGTCTTTTTCTTGTCAGTCGGCCTTGAATTTTTTTTTCAAGGATTTCAAGGACCCTTGGGTAGCTTATTCTAATGGATTTTTTTTTTTTTTTTTAAATGTACAAACTTTAACAATATAAGGACCCAAGGGAAGCCTCCTTGAAAATCCTTGAAAATTTGTGAATTTGAAAAAAACATATTATTCAATACTTTTGAAAGTATTATTTTTTTTTTTTTAAATCAACCTAAGACGACATGGGTCCTTGAAAGTGCTTGAATTTTGAGCAAGTCTCTGTGGGAAACAGTTGAATTTCTTTTTTCAAACTCACAAACTTTCAAGGATTTCAAGGACCCGTGGGAACAAAGTGCACATCATCAACAAATATAATAATAATAATATCAAATAACAACTTCACTTCTCAGCACTTTCAATGACCCAAGTCTATTCAGGGCAAATTTTTAAGGGCCTTGAGGGATTTTTTTTTTCAAATTCACAAACTTTCAAGGATTTCAAAGACCCTTTGGTAGCTTCCTTTAAGGGCTTGAAAAATAAAAAATAAATTCAAATGTACAAACGTTCAAAATATAAGGACCCATAGGAAGCCTCCTTGAAATCCTTGAAAGTTTTTGAAAATGTCATAGGTCATTGAAAGTGCTTGAATTTTGTGCAAGGAAAGGAGTGAAGTTGTTATTGAACAAAAATGATCAGTCGGAAACACTTGAATTTCTTTTTTCAAACTCACAAACTTTCAAGGATTTCAAGAACCTGTGGGAACCCTGAAGGCCACATTTTACCTAAATATCAACTTCACCTAATTCTTGCACAAAATTCAAGCACTTTCAATGACCTAAATGACAGCAAAGGGCCTTAAATACTTTTTGTCGAATTTACAAACTTTCAAGGATTTCAAGGACCCTTGGATAGCTACTTTTAAGGGCTTGAAAAAAAATAAATTCAAATGTACAAACATTAAACATATAAGGACCCATGGGAAGCCTCCTTGGAATCCTTGAAAGTTTTTGAAAATGTCATGGGTCATTGAAAGTGCTTGAATTTTTTGCAAGGAAAGGAGTGAAGTTGTTATTGAACAAAAATGATCAGTCTGAAACACTTGAATTTCTTTTTTCAAACTCACAAACTTTCAAGGATTTCAAGGACCCTTGGGTAGCTACTTTTAAGGGCTTGAAAAAATAAAAAATAAATCATGGGTAGCCTCCTTGAAATCCTTGAAAGTTTGTGAATTTGAAAAAAAAAAAAGTATTATTCAATACCTTGAAAGTTTTTGAAAATGTCATGGGTCATTGAAAGTGCTTGAATTTTGTGCAAGGAAAGGAGTGAAGTTGTTATTGAACAAAAATGATCAGTCGGAAACACTTGAATTTCTTTTTTCAAATTCACAAACTTTCAAGGATTTCAAGAACCTGTGGGAACCCTGAAGGCCACATTTTACCTAAATATCAACTTCACCTATTTCTTGCACAAAATTCAAGCACTTTCAATGACCTAAATGACAGCAAAGGGCCTTAAATACTTTTTGTCAAATTTACAAACTTTCAAGGATTTCAAGGACCCTTGGGTAGCTACCTTTAAGGGCTTGAAAAATAAAAAAAAGAATTCAAATGTACAAACGTTAAAAATATAAGGACCCATGGGAAGCCTCCTTGAAATCCTTGAACGTTTTTGAAAATGTCATGGGTCATTGAAAGTGCTTGAATTTTTTTGTTATTGAACAAAAATGATCTGTCGGAAACACTTGAATTTCTTAATTCAAACTCACAAACTTTCAAGGATTTCAAGGACCTATGGGAACCCTGAAGGCCACATTTGACCTAAATATCAACTTCACCTATTTCTTGCACAAAATTCAAGCACTTTCAATGACCTAAATGACCCAAAAAAGGGTCTTCAAGGGCCTTGAATTATTACTTGTTGTAAAATTCACAAACTTTTTGAGTTTGGATTTTGTTTTAACAGCAGTTTGACTGATTCTGTGTCTTTAAATCAACACGTCTGTCATAACAGAACAATCACAGGTGTATAATTGGACGTGTGTTATGTTGCTATAGAAGAAAAAGTTATATTGCGATAATGACTCTATCGTTTTATTGCCTCGTTCCATTTTGACCTTTGATCGTGTGGAAAAGTGAGGTTTTTTTTCTCTCTCTCTCTCGGCTCCAGAGTAAAGTTCACTCTCTAAGACTCTGCAGTGAAAACAATCAGACGTTTCATATTTGGCGATAATAATTAACTGAGCAACAATATAGAATATTGTCACTTTACAAAATATTTATTGGAGAAAATCTTAAAATTTGCTCAAGTCTACAATGTCTTTAGAACATGTTTGCATCTTTATTTCACTGTTAGACAGAGTTTTTTTTAACAGGAAACTGAAGTTTTTTGAAACCACTCACTCTCCCACACCAAAGCCCATAGAGAAAACCAGTGATTTTAACATCACAGAGACACAGGAGTTCACAGGAGTTGTTGATCCACTGCTGCCTCCATCACTAACTTACAATGTCTTATTCTGTCAAATTCGGCTTTGAAAATATTTCACTCAGATTAAAATCAGTGACACGGAGCGACCACACGAGGCAGCAGTTAGACCAGCAGCTCCTGTGTGTGAGCAGTTCTCCACGTTCACCAGCAGGTGGAGACAAATGATCACGTAACGGTTTGTGCCGTTGTTTTATTCCCTCTCCTCAGTCCCTTACCCTCTCAAGCACTTTCAATGACCACTTTCAAATATTTTTTAAAAAACTTTCAAGGGTTTAAAAACTTTTTTTTTTGGGGGGAAATTCACAAACTTTCAAGGATTTCAAGGACCTTTGGGAATCCTGAAGTGCACATCTGCAGAGTGAGACATGTCTATTTAGGGTGATTTTCAAAAACATTTAAGGGCCTTGAATTTTTTTCAAGGATTACAAGGACTCTCGGGTAGCTACTTTTAAGGGCGTGACAAATTAAAAAAAAAATTAAAATGCACAAACTTTAACGATATAAGGACCCACGGGAAGCCTCCTTGAAATCCTTGAAAGTTTGTGAATTTGAAAAAAAAAATATATTATTCAATACCTTGAAAGTTTTTGAAAATGTCATGGGTCATTGAAAGTGCTTGAATTTTGAGCAAGTCTCTGTGGGAAACACTTGAATTTCTTTATTCAAACTCACAAACTTTCAAGGACTTCAAGGACCTTTGGGTAGCTACCTTTAAGGGCTTGACAAATTAAAAAAAAAAATCAAATGTACAAATGTTAAAAATATAAGGACCCATGGGAAGCCTCCTTGAAATCCTTGAAAGTCTTTGAAAATGTCATGGATCCTTGAAAGTGCTTGAATTTTGTGCAGGAAAGGAGTGAAGTTGTTATTGAACAAAAATGATCAGTCGGAAACACTTGAATTTCTTTTTTTCAAATTCACAAACTTTCAAGGATTTCAAGGACCTATGGGAACCCTGAAGGGCACGTTTTACCTAAATATCAACTTCCCCTAATTCTTGCACAAAATTCAAGCACTTTCAATGACCTAAATGACCCACAAAAAAAACCTTTCAAGGGCCTTGAATTATTACTTTTTGTCAAATTCCCAAACTTTCGAGGATTTCGAGGAGATGCTTTTAAAATAAAGTCATAAAAATGTCATTAAAATGAACGTTTGACGCTGTTTTTCGAGCCTTTTGCCGTATCAACTGTACACACACACACACACACACACAGTTTAAATCTCAATCTCCAGGTTCCTGATGGAGGTCGTGAATCAAGGTAAACGGCCGCTGATGTTTCCAGCATCAAACACTTTGTTGCGTTCGCCCCCCGGTCGACCTTGGCCGACCTCGGCCGTGATGGAGAGGAAACGCTGAGTCGTAAACTCCTGCTCGGCCGTTCGTCATCGTCCTCTTCATCACACAGCGGGAGGAAGATGAACCGCGGAGAGGCCACAGCAAACACAACAAACGCAACAAACACAACAAACACAGCAACCACAGCAAACACAGCAAACGCAGCGAACGCAGCGAACGCAGCGAACGCAGCAAACGCAGCAAACACAACGAACGCATCGAACGTAGCGAACGCAGTGAACGCAGCGAACGCATCGAACGCATCAAACGCGGCGGACGCAGCGGACGCGGCGAACGCATCGAACGCGGCGGACGCAGCGAACGCGGCGAACGCAAAGAAGGCGGCGAACGCAACGAACGCGGCGAACGCAACGAACGCAACAAACGCGGCAAACGCAACAAACGCGGCAAACGCAGCATACGCAGCAAACGCAGCAAACACAACACAACAAACGCAGCGAACGCAGCAAACGCAGCAAACGCAGCAAACGCAGCAAACGCAGCAAACACAACGAACGCATCGAACGTAGCGAACGCAGCGAACGCATCGAACGCATCAAACGCGGCGGACGCAGCGGACGCGGCGAACGCATCGAACCAACGGACGCAGCGAACGCGGCGAACGCAAAGAAGGCGGCGAACGCAACAAACGCGGCGAACGCAACGAACGCGGCGAACGCAACAAACGCGGCAAACGCAACAAACGCGGCAAACGCAGCATACGCAGCAAACGCAGCATACGCAGCAAACGCAGCAAACGCAACAAACGGAGCAAACACAACAAACGCAACAAACGGAGCAAACACAACAAACGCAGCAAACGCAGCAAACGCAGCAAACGCAACAAACGCAGCAAACGCAACAAACGCAGCAAACGCAGCAAACGCAGCAAACGCAACAAACGGAGCAAACACAACAAACGCAGCAAACGCAGCAAACGCAACAAACACAACAAACGCAGCAAACACAACAAATGCAACAAACACAAAGCCCTAACCCACAAAATATTCTGATATATATAATATTAATGTCCTTAAAACAAGGAAAAACAAACCAAAAACTGGACAAACTCAACTGTAAATAAGAATTGATTCCTTACAATGTCGTATATTTGTACACACACACACACATATCCGTAAAATATTTCCTTTTAGGCAAAAAAATAAAGTTTATTTTTCCTTATTCTACTCTCAACGAGACGTTTGTGTGTTTTCACGTCTGCTTGGAAACATAATAGTAAATATTTTTTGAATAATTTGAATATTTTTTTTAAATTAAAGTTGGACGAGAATTCCGTAATAACATTTCCTAATTATGCAAATCAAGACATCTGTGTGATAACCAGACTTTAGAAAGAGAATTAAACTAACTATTAAACCAACATTGTTTCCCGCCATAATCCATTAATCTGCTGTGTTTAATCCACATTATGTCATACATCATAACATCATTAAATGTGCTCATTGATTAAAACAGGCGTCCCACAGGGAACAACACTGGGCCTCTCATTCCAAATTCTGCTCATAGTTCCAAATTCTATTTACATTTCCAAATTCTACTTAAAGTTAAAGATTCTACAAATAGTTCCAAATTCTACTTAAAGTTCAAAATTCTACAAATAGTTCCAAATTCTATTTAGATTTCAAAAATTCTACAAAAAGTTCCAAATTCTATTTAGATTTCAAAAATTCTACAAAAAGTTCCAAATTCTACTTATAGTTCCAAATTCTATTTACATTTCCAATTCTACTCATAGTTCCAAATTCTACTCATAGTTCCAAATTCTACAAAGAGTTCCGAATTCTATTTACATTTCCAAATTCTACTTAAAGTTCAAAATTCTATTTACATTTCCAAATTCTACTTAAAGTTCAAAATTCTACATATAGTTCCAAATTCTATTTACATTTCCAAATTCTACTTAAAGTTCAAAATTCTATTTACATTTCCAAATTCTACAAATAGTTCCAAATTCTATTTACATTTCAAAAATTCTACAAAAAGTTCCAAATTCTACTTATAGTTCCAAATTCTATTTACATTTCCAATTCTACTCATAGTTCCAAATTCTACAGAGTTCCGAATTCTATTTACATTACCAAATTCTGCTCAAAGTTCCAAATTCTATTTACATTTCTAAATTCTACTTAAAGTTCCAAATTCTACTTAAAGTTCCAAATTCTACTAATAAGTCCAAATTCTATTTAAATTTTCCAGATTCTACTTAAAGTTCCAAATTCTACTTAAATTTCCAAATTCTACTTAAAGTTCCAAATTCTACTTTAAGTTCCAAAATAAAAGGTGCTCATTGATTAAAACAGGCGTCCCACAGGGAACAACACTGGGCCCTCTGCTGTTTATTATTTACATCTTTAAATAAGTTTCTCTGTATGACGATGACAACAAAACGTATTTGTTGTCACAGTGGGAGAAAAAAAGGCTCTAAAACAACATCCAGTTTTGTGTAAATTACACATAAAAATATTACTTTAGTTTAATTAGCATGTGGACCTTTTAAAGTAGTGACCAAAATTAAAATGATCACCTCAAAGTGACGACATTAAAAGCCTATACACGGGTTTTGTGTGCTACAAACATGGAAATGTGAGCGTCTGAGGCGAAACCAGAGCAGAGAAACTGAGACGCCGTCTTCTGAGACGATAAATCTCCGTCCCGCGAGCACGATATATGGATATCTTTGGGTTTCCGTCAAGAACAACAGTCCCTGTAACAACTTTTCTCTGCTTTAATAACACGCTGCAGATCCACAGAGGACCTGGAGCTGCTGCCTGGACCTGGAAAAACCTGGAAACCTGGACCTGATTCTCCACGCCTGGCGATCCCGACGCTGACAGATCGCTCTCCGGGGGGAAAGAGACGGACGAACGCTTGGCTGTAAATTTTCCTCCGTTTTCAGGAAACAAATCAAACTAATATTTCCTCCCTAACTGCGACGAGGCTTCGCCCCGCTGAGGTCGTTTGGTTCCCCAGAGCCGCGCGATTTACGAGGCCGACGGCGCGCGGCGTGTTAGCATAACACAGCAGTGACACACGTGAACGAATGAGTGAGTGAGTGAGTTTGTGGACGACGGTAAACTCTGTTATGAAACGTAACGGAGTGGAAAAACAATGTTGAACTGTTCAATAAATAACATTTTCTTAAGAAAAGATAACATCCAAAAATGTACTCATTCACAAAAACAAAAAGTATCTTGGAATGACTCGAAATTTACCATCATAATAGTCGGCATCGCCCCGAACAAGGATCAGTTGAAAATATTTGCAAAGCTCTTAAGGAATAATTTTAAGGAATTTTTGAAAATCAGGAAATTATCCATTTGCCCTGATGCACTTTGACAGTGAGCTGACTTTCTTCAAAAAAACAGAAAGTATCTCGGAATGACTTGAAATTTACCACAGTAATAGTCGGCATCGTCCTGAACAAGGATCTGTTGGAATTTTTTGCAAAGCTGTTAAGGAATAATTTTAATGAATTTTTGAAATATGCCCTGATGCACTTTGACAGTGAGCTGACTTTCTTCTCAAAAACAAAAAGTATCTTGGAATGACTTGAAATTTACCATCATAATAGTCGACATCGCCCTGAACAAGGATCTGTTGAAATTTTTTACAAATCTCTTAAGGAATAATTTTAATGAATTTTTGAAATTCAGGAAATGATCCATTTGCCATGATGCAAAACAAAAATTATCATGGAATGACTTAAAATTTACCATCATAATAGTCGGCATCGCCCTGAACAAGGATCTGTTGAAAATATTTGCAAACCTCTTAAGGAATCATTTTAATGAATTTTTTAATTTTGTCATTTTTATGTACGATGGTATACAGAAAAAACAGCATTGAGAGCAGTTTATGTCTCTTGTTTTTAATATTGCAAGATTAATTTAAAAACAACAACAACAACAACAACAGAGAATATCTGTTAAACTACAGCTCATAATATTTTTACTACGTTATATATTTTTATGATTTCATAATGAAAAGACTGGATAAAAATCTGTTTGTTTGCAGTAAAACATATTACGAGCTGTGCCTTAAACCCTCCGCCTCCATGACGCTTTCACACTTTTCTGCCGTTTTGTTTTAAATCTCCTCGGAGACGTCGCCGAGCAGAAAGTGCGTAAATCAAAGTTTGTCAGGCGGCAGCGACAGAAGCAGCTCAGACAAACCATCTGACGCACTTTAAGTGTGTTTCTCCCAAGGTTTTTCAGACATAAAAATAACCTCCACACAGACGCAGGAAAAAGCTGCCAATTAGAGGTTTGACACATAAATCACATTTTATTACTGTGTCACAACCGAGCGCCTGATATTCAGTTTCACCACAGAGGAGGAGGAAGAGGAGGAGGAAGAGGAGGAGGAGGAGGAAGAGGAGGAGGAGGAAGATATCAGTCATTAATAGAAACTGTAAAACAGACGGGAACCAGAGACCGAGAGAGAGAGAAATTTAAGTTCCAAATTCTATGTATAATGCCAAATTCTACTTATTGTTCCAATTTCTACTTAGAATTCCAAATTCTACTGAAATTTCCAAATTCTACTTAATGTTCCAAAATCTACTTAGAATTCCAATTTTTAATTCCAAATTCTACTTATAGTTCAATATTCTACTAAGAGTTCCAAATTCTACTTATAGTTCCAAATTTCCAAATTCGACTGAAATTTCCAAATTATACTGAAATGTCCAAATATTCCTTAATGTTCCAAAATCTACTTAGAATTCCAATTTATAATTCCAAATTCTACTTATAGTTCCAAATTCTATTTACATTTTGAATTCTACTTTACGTTCCAATTTCTACTTAGAATCTCAATTTCTACTGAAATTTCCTAATTCTACTCAACGTTCCAAAATCTACTTAGAATTCCAATTTTTAATTCCAAATTCTACTTATAGTTCCAAATTTCCAAATTCGACTGAAATTTCCAAATTCGACTGAAATTTCCAAATTATACTGAAATTTCCAAATATTACTTAACGTTCCAAAATCTACTTAGAATTCCAATTTATTATTCCAAATTCTACTTAAAGTTCCAAAATCTACTTAGAATTCCAATTTCTACGTATAATGCCAAATTCTAATTATTGTTCCAAATTCTACTTAAAGTTCCAAATTCTATTTACATTTTCAAATTCTACCTTGAGTTCCAATTTCTACTTAGAATTCCAAATTCTACATAAATTTCCAAATTCTACTTAAAGTTCCAAAATCCATCCGTCATTTTTTCATCTCACAAAACCAACTTTTATAACTTTTGTTGATAATATATTTGTAAAAAAACATTATATTTATTTGTGATATCAGTGATAATGTGAGTAATAGTTATTTTTAACTGTATCATTAAACTTTAATCTGCTGTTTGGACACAAATATTATTCTGAAACTAAGAGTGAGACGCGGTCGCTCCTCTCTGACCTCTGACCTCTGACCTCTGGGCGTTTCCTCTCATCGGCGCCACCTGGTTTTTGTGAGATTAAATTAAAGCGAACACTCGGGGGTAAAGTCAGGACGCGGGACATGAGAGAGAGAGAGAGAGAGTTTGACGTAATGAGCTTTAATGGCAGACGTTGGCGAGGCCTAACGAGCCCGATAATGACTGTCGTCCTGGATTATAGAACTGAGGGTTTGGTTGAACAGAACATTTGCCGACTCGTGTCGTTTAATCACCGCTAAAGGCTTTTGTTTTTGCTTTATTTAACACGTCAGGTTCGCGCCGTGACCTCTGACCTCTGCCGGAGTTCAGCTCGCACCCTCGCCGACACCTGCAACACCCCGAAAACACAGGTCTGACACAGTCACACCCATAGAGAAAATCAGGGATTTTAGCTCACGTTGGACACAGGAGCTGCTGGTCTTACTGCTGCCTCGTGTGGTCACTTTGTGTCACTGATTTTAATCTGAGTGGAGGATTTTAAAAGCCGAATTTGACAGAATAAGACGTTTGACGTTAGTGATGGAGGCAGAAGTGGATCAACAACTCCTGTGAACTCCTGTGTTGCTGTGATGTTAAAATCACAGATTTTCTCTATGGGGTTTGGTGTGAAGAGAGTGAGTGGTTTAAAAACATCAGTTTCCTGTTGTTAAAGTCTGTCTAACAGTGAAATAAAGACGTGAACGTGCTCTTAAGATGTCGTAGACTTAACCTGATGTTGAGTTCATTTCATGAGTTTTTTGTTTAGTGGCTAAAATCAGTTTTTGTTCACTCAAAATAACTCACACCAAACCCCATAGAGAAAATCAACGATTTTAGCTCACGTTGAACACAGGAGCTGCTGGTCTTACTACTGCCTCGTGTGGTCACTTTGTGTCACTAAAGTAAATCTAAACAAAGGTTTTTTTAAAGCCGAATTGACAAAATAAGACATTTGAAGTTAGTGATGGAGGCAGCAGTGGATCAACAACTCCTAATGTGCTGTGATGTTAAAATCTTGGTAAAATCACTGATTTTCTCTATGGGGTTTGGTGCAGGGAGAGTTTACGGTTTTCAATCCTCAGTTTCCTGTTGTTAAAGTCTGTCTAACAGTGAAATAAAGACGTGAACGTGTTCTTAAGAAGTCATAAACTTAAACTGATGTTGATTTTATTACATGAGTTTTTTGTTAAGCGGCTAAAATCAGTTTTTGTTCACTCAAAATAACCCACACCAAACCCCATAGAGAAAATCAGTGATTTTAGCTCACGTTGGACACAGGAGCTGCTGGTCTGCTGCTGCCTCGTGTGGTCACTTTGTGTCACTAAAGTAAATCTAAACAAAGTTTTTTTAAAGCCGAATTTGACAAAATAACACACTTAAATTAACCAATGGAGGCAGCAGTGGATCAACAACTCCTGTGTCTCTGTGATGTTAAAATCTTGTAAAATCACTGATTTTCTCTATGGGGTTTGGTGTGAGAGGAAAAACTTTTTTCATTTTCTGTCCAACAGTGAGAAACATTTTTATTATTTTAAATGTAAATTAAGAGAATCACTGAAGAGAATTCTCACGAAACACATTGGGGCCGTTTAATATACGTGTGTGTTGTGAAATCAGACACTAGATGTCGCTGTTGTCCACACTCTCACCTACAGCAGTTCAGTCAGAAATAAATAACAGCAACTTTTCTCTCAAGCATGGACTTTTTAATCCCTTTTTAAAAACTTTATATCAAGTAATTTTGACTTTTTCAGCCTTTTATTACGAGTTTTTCCCTCTAAAAATTGTCATTTTGTGTCATTATATCAACTTCTTTAATCTCAAGTTTTACTTCTTATCTCTATTATACAACATTTTATCTCATAATCTCAATTCTAATCTCATAAATGTGTCCTTCTTTGTCATTTACCTCATTTTTGTTACCAACTTTAAATCCACATAATCCCAATTCTCATCAGATTACCACTCTAAATCTTTAAATTTTCTTTACCGTTTCAGCTCTTTAAGGCACAGGAATCACATTTTTATTTGTGTTATGTCGACTTTTATGATCAGAGACGCCATTAGTGAGTTGACGGCGTTAAAGGGACAGTCTGTAGTTTTTGGCTCCTCACAGATGGTGTTAAACGAGCAGTTTTTGCTGCTGTGGATGAAACGGATGGAGCAGGTGAAGCTGGAGCTTCTGCAGAAGAAGAAGAATAAGAAGCAGCAGAATAAGCAGCAGCAGCAGCAGCAGAATAAGCAGCAGCAGAAGAAGCCTGTGATCAGACTTGTCTCCAGCCTGAGGCTCACGGCTGCTCGGTTGCGTGACTGTTGCCCAAAGTAATAATTTCCAGGAGCATCAGGAGGAAGGGAAACCCCACAGCACACACACACACACACACACACACACACACACACACACATATATATATATATCAACATGTCTTTACCACATTGTGGGGACCACGTTCGGGACCCGGCATAATGTCCCCAGAAGGGAAAGTGTCCCCACATTAAAGGTATTTAGCCAGGGGTTGGTCCACACAAGCATAGGAAGACAACAACACACACACACACACATATATATATATATATATATATATATCAACATGTCTTTACCACATTGTGGGGGCCACATTCGGGACCCGGCATAATGTCCCCATGTTAAAGGTGTTTAGCCAGGGGTTGTCCACACAAGCATAGAAAGACAAGAAAACACACACACACACAGACACACTACATCTACATGTCTTTACCACATTGTGGGGACCACGTTCAGGACCGGGCATAATGTCCCCAGAAGGGAAAGTGTCCCCACGTTAAAGGTGTTTTGCCAGGGGTTGGTCCACACAAGCATAGAAAGACAAGAACACACACACACACACATATATATATCAACATGTCTTTACCACATCGTGGGGACCACATTCGGGACCCGGCATAATGTCCCCACGTTAAAGGTGTTTAGCCAGGGGTTGGTCCACACAAGCATAGAAAGACAAAAACACACACATACACACACACACACACACAAACATCAACATGTCTTTACCACATCATTGTGGGGACCACGTTCGGGACCCGGCATAATGTCCCCACGTTAAAGGTGTTTAGCCAGGGGTTGTCCACACAAGCATAGAAAGACAAGAACACACACACACACAAAACACACACATATATATATATCAACATGTCTTTACCACATTGTGGGGACCACGTTCGGGACCCGGCATAATGTCCCCAGAAGGGAAAGTGTTCCCACGTTAAAGGTGTTTTGCCAGGGGTTGGTCCACACAAGCATAGAAAGACAAGAGCACACACACACACACACACACACACACACACATTTATACAACATGTCTTTGCCACATTGTGGGGACCACGTTCGGGACCGGGCATAATGTCCCCACGTTAAAGGTGTTTAGCCAGGGGTTGGTCCACAGAGGCATAGAAAGACAAGAACGCACACACACACACACACACACACACACACACACACATTTATATATCAACATGTCTTTACCACATTGTGGGGACCACATTTGGAACCGGGCATAATGTCCCCAGAAGGGAAAGTGTCCCCATGTTAAAGGTGTTTAGCCAGTGGTTGGTCCACAGAAGCATAGGAAGACAAGAACACACACACGCACATATATATATCAACATGTTTTTACCACATTGTGGGGACCACGTTCAGGACCGGGCATAATGTCCCCAGAAGGGAAAGTGTCCCCACAATAAAGGTGCTTAGCCAGGGGTTGGTCCACAGAAGCATAGGAAGACAAGAACACACACACACACACACACATTTATACAACATGTCTTTGCCACATTGTGGGGACCACGTTCGGGACCGGGCATAATGTCCCCACGTTAAAGGTGTTTAGCCAGGGGTTGGTCCACAGAGGCATAGAAAGACAAGAACACACACACACACACACACACACACATCAAAATGTCTTTACCACATCATTGTGGGGACCACGTTTGGGACCGGGCATAATGTCCCCACGTTAAAGGTGTTTTGCCAGGGGTTGGTCCACACAAGCATAGAAAGACAACACACGCACACACATTTATATATCAACATGTCTTTACCACATTGTGGGGACCACGTTCAGGAACCGGGCATAATGTCCCCAGAAGGGTAAGTGTCCCCACAATAAAGGTGTTTAGCCATGCATTAGTCCATACAAGCATAGGAAGACAAGAACGCACACACACACACACACACACACACACACACATCAAAATGTCTTTACCACATTGTGGGGACCACGTTCAGGACGGGGCATAATGTCCCCAGAAGGGAAAGTGTCCCCACGTTAAAGGTGTTTTGCCAGGGGTTGGTCCACAGAGGCATAGAAAGACAAGAACGCACACACACACACACACACACACACACACACACAGAGTAAATGTCTGATTTTCAACATCTTTCAGTCAAACTGAGACACTTTTTCTTCTGTTGCACACTGCTGCAGTTTCAGAGCTGCAGCAGTGTGTGTGCACGCGCGCGTGTGTGCGTGTGTGTGTGTGTGTGTGTGTGTGTGTGTGTCTGTGTGTCTCCTCCTCCTCCTCCTCCTCCTCCTCCGTGTCCTCGTGCAGCTCGTGCAGCAGCAGCAGTGGGCTGGTTCAGTCTCAGAGAGCAAACTTTGTCTCCTCTCTCTCTCTCTCTCTCCTTCACTTCAGTCCAGCGGAGGTTTCAATAGCAGCGGCGGCGGCGCGAGGCAGGGGAGGGACGCACTGCCAGGATAACCACACACACACACACACACACACACACATTTACACACACACTCATTTACATACACACACACACACACACACTCACAGAGCAGCAGTTAAATCCGCAGCTCCAACTCCAAACGCGCACCAGAGCGACACAGAGTGTCCTCATCATCCGAACTGAGGGACAGGGAGGACACACACACATATACACACACACACACACACCAGGAGGACACACACACACACGCGGACACACAACTGGAGGACACTTTTATTTGTTGGTGACACGCGCGCAGTGACTGTGAGGTAAGAACATTTCTCTTCTTCGCTCATTCAAAGTTTTCCGCCAATGAAACGCGGACTTTTTCCTCCCCGTCACGCTTTCGCACGTTATGCGCCTGTATTGTTGTTGTTGTTGTTGTTATTTACTATTTGATATTTAATAAACAGGAAGTGTTTGGGAAAACGAGAGGAAACAAATGTTTCCGAGGTAGAAAAGGTTCCGTTTCAAGTTTAAAAAAAAAACATGCGCCTTTAATTCTGCTTCTTTCTTTCTTTCTTTCTTCTTCTTTTTTTTTATTCTTGTGGTGTCACACGTGCACGCGCGCACGCACGCGCACAGCACATGTGTCAGTGCGGATGAAAAGGATCGTTACAGTTATCCAGAAAAAAAAAAAGAAAAAGTGGTGAAACTCGGTCGCTTTTGTGCCTCCAGAGGTTCCCATGCTCCCGGCCGTGACACACACACACACACACACACACACACACACTGAGCAGCATCAGTGTGTGTGTGGTGTGTGTGTGTGTGTGTGTGTGTGTGTGTGACGGAGTCTTCATTCCGTTACAAACCTTTCGCGTCTTTTGCGCTTTTACGCACGCGTAAAAGTGTAAAAGTGCCCGAGCTGCTGCTGTTGTTGTTGTTGTTGTTGTTGTAGTTTTTGAGCGCGCGGGACGTTAAAAACAAACAAACAAACAAACTAATAAATAAATAAAAAAAGAAAGAAATAATCAAATCATAAAAAACGAAAGTGTCGCGTGCTTAACGAGAGTCTTTGCACGCGCACTGAGTGTGAGCTTCCTGCGTGTTTTTGCTGCAGAGAAACTGCAACAACACACACACACACACACGCACACACACACAGGGGGACAAAAGTGTGTAAATGGGACGGTCTCTGTCACATACCGTAACTAAACCGTGATTTGCATATGAAAACTGTGAGAGTGAAAGAATCAGAATCAGCAGCAGCGTCTCTGCTGCTGATTCTGATTCTGCTGCTGATTCTGATATGAATATATTCACTATGTTGTGTCACACACTGTTGTTGTTGTTGTGTCGTTGTTTGAAAATCTTCAGGACGTAGAAAACGACACAGAGTCAAAGTCGTTTGGGAAAAAGCCAACGACGGTTCGTTGAGTTTATTTTTAAGATCCAGAAAACAACAACAACAACAACGACGACGACAACAACAGCAGGAAAGAAATGTTTTGCACAAACCTGAGACAAAACCTGGACTAATATGAAAATGATGAGCAGAGATGGACGACAGGTGTTTAACAGAAATATGTGTGCGTGTGTGTGTGCGTGTGTGTGTGTGTGTGTGTGCGTGTGTGTGTGTGCGTGCGTGTGTGTGTGTGCGTGTGTGTGTTGACGGGACGACTTTCCCATGAAGCAGCGTCTGTTGTTGTCTGTAATCAACCGTGAGCCACATCACTCAGAACCACAACCATCAGAACCACTGTCACCACCATCACTATTAGAACCACCAGCGGCACCACCATGAGAACCATCAGAACCACCATCAGAACCATTAGAACCATCAGAACCACCATCAGAACCATTAGAACCTCCATATTTACCATCATCACTTTTAGAATAACCATCTCCACCATCAGAAACTCCACCACCATCATTAGAACTACCGTCAGAACCGTTAGAACCATCACACTCACCATCAGAACCATCATTTGAACCATTAGAACATCACAGTCACCATCAGAACCTCCAGCGCTATCATTAGAACTACCATCAGAACCATTAGAACCATCACAATCACCATCAGAACCATAGGAACCACCATAATTAATTACCACCATCAATTTTAGAATAACCATCTCCACCACCAGAACCTCCACTGCCATCATTAGAACCACCATCGGAACCATTAGAATCATCATTAGAACCATTTGAACCACCACAATTACAATCATCACTTTTAGAATCACCATCTCCACCATCAGAACCACCGTCAGAACCATCAGAACTACCATCGGAAGCATTAGAATCATCATTAGAACCATTTGAACCATCACAATTCCCATCATCACTTTTAGAATCACCATCTCCACCATCATAACCTCCAACACCACCATTAGAACCACCATCAGAACTGTTAGAACCATCACAACCACCATCACAACCATCATTAGAACCATCAGAACCACCATGCTCAGCCTCAGCTTCAGTTCCACATGCCGACACAGAACCTGTGTTCCAGTGTTCTGTGTTCTCCAGGTCACAGTGTTACATGTACGACTGTGAAGAAGAAGAAGAAGAAGAAGAAGAAGGAAACTGGGCTCTGTGTTTTCCCATCATGCAACAGTGCAACAGTGCCAGCGTTTCCTTTTTTTCGGGGTGGTTTTGATGATGTGGAGAGTTCTGAAAGTCAAACTGTGAGTGATGTTGTGGATGGCCGGGAGACAGGTCCACACACACACACACACACACACACACACACACACACACACACGCACACACACACACACAGGACCTGTTCTGCAGTCGGGCCAAACCAAAGCAGGTCTGGTTCTCTTGGACGATGTAACAGCTCATTAATGAATTGGTACAGACTGTGGTGAAGGCTCTGCTCCAGGAGATCTATGTGTGTGTGTGTGTGTGTGTGTGTGTGTGTGTGTGTGTGCGGCTCCTACACACACACACACACACACACTCCAATCCGCACGTTGGCCCTGAAGTGCCGAGCAGTGATGGAGTTCACCACGGATGGACCAACATAAATCTGCCTTCAAACCTCCTTAAAGAAACACACACACACACAGACGGACACGGACACACACACACACAAGCACACACACACACACACACACACACACACACACACACACACAGACACAGACACACACACTGAAAGTCCGTCTTTATTTGTGTTGAAAATAAAGCGTCTCTTATTTCTTTTATTTCCTCCTGTTGTTAATGAGCTCCATGTGGAGGTGACCCCGCGGGGGTAAAGCGGGCGATCGGGCGTCTTATCTGAGCGTGAGGTCAGAGGTCAGAGGTCAGAGGTCACAGGGAAACATTAGAGATCAGGTGGATGAAGGTTTGAGTCCTGACTCTGACTCTGATGATCGTTCTTTAACCACCTTCAAATGAATGAAGGTGGTTAAAGAACTCTCTCTCTCTCTTTTTCTGTGTGTTGGAGAAAAGAATCTGAGCGACATACACACTCTCACTCACTCATTTACACTCTCACTCACTCACTCACTTACACTCTCACTCACTCACTCATTTACACTCTCACTCACTCATTTACACTCTCACTCACTTACACTCTCACTCACTCACTCATTTACACTCTCACTCACTCATTTACACTCTCACTCACTTACACTCTCACTCACTCACTCATTTACACTCTCACTCACTCATTTACACTCTCACTCACTTACACTCTCACTCACTCACTCACTCACTCATTTACACTCTCACTCACTCATTTACACTCTCACTCACTTACACTCTCACTCACTCACTCATTTACACTCTCACTCACTCACACTCACCCACTCATTTACACTTTCACTCACTTACACTCTCACTCTCTCATTTATACTCACTCACTCATTTACACTCTCACTCACTCACTCACTCACTCATTTACACTCTCACTCACTCATTGACACTCTCACTCACTCACTCTCACTCACTAACACTTTCACTCACTTACACTCTCACTCTCTCATTTATACTCACTCACTCATTTACACTCTCACTCACTCACTCATTTACACTCTCACTCACTCATTGACACTCTCACTCACTCACTCTCACTCACTAACACTTTCACTCACTTACACTCTCACTCATTTACACTTTCACTCACTTACACTCTCACTCTCTCATTTATACTCACTCACTCATTTACACTCTCACTCACTCATTTACATTCTCTCTCACTCACTCGTTTACACTCTCACTCACTCACTCACTTATACTCACTCACTCAACCTACACTCTCACTCACTCACTCACTCACTCATTTACACTCTCACTCACGCACTCACTCACTTATACTCACTCACTCATTTACACTCTCTCTCAATTTTCTCGCTGATCGTCCTTTAACAACCTTCAAATGAATGTAGGTCTCTCCTCTCTCTCCTCTCCTCTCTCCTCTCTCCTCTCTCCTTCTCTCCTCTCTCCTCTCCTCTGTCCTCTCCTCCTCTCTCCTCTCCTCCTCTCTCCTCTCTCCTCCACTCTCTCCTCCACTCTCTCCTCTCCTCCTCTCTCCTCTCTCCTCTCTCCTCTCTCCTCCACTCTCTCCTCTCCTCTCTCCTCCACTCTCTCCTCTCTCCTCCACTCTCTCCTCTCCTCCTCTCTCCTCTCTCCTCTCTCCTCTCTCCTCCACTCTCTCCTCTCCTCTCTCCTCCACTCTCTCCTCTCCTCTCTCCTTCTCTCCTTCTCTCCTCTCTCCTCTCCTCTCTCCTCTCCTCTCTCCTCTCTCCTCTCTCCTCTCTCCTCCACTCTCTCCTCTCCTCTCTCCTCTCCTCTCCTCTCCTCTCTCCTCTCCTCTCCTCTCCTCTCCTCTCTCCTCTCCTCTCCTCTCCTCTCTCCTCTCTCCTCTCCTCCTCTCTCCTCTCTCCTCTCTCCTCCACTCTCTCCTCTCCTCTCTCCTCCACTCTCTCCTCTCTCCTCTCCTCTCCTCTCTCCTCTCTCCTCTCTCCTCTCCTCTATCCTCTCCTCTCTCCTCTCTCCTCCACTCTCTCCTCTCTCCTCTCCTCTCTCCTCTCTCCTCTCCTCAGAGTCACATCAGATTCTTTTCCAGTCTCTTTAAACATCACATAATAAAAACCTAATAAAAAACAAAGTTGACAAAGATCGCGGTCGACTTTGCCTTAAAATTACTCATTCCTCGAATTGCAATTGTGCATTTTTCCCTCATTTTAATTAAACGTTAGACTTTATTTTTTCCAGATGCCACTTCCTCTTCTTCTTCTTCTTCTTCTTCTTCTTCTTCTTCTTCTTCTTCTTCTTCTTCTTCTGTTTTCAATGTTTATTTTATTTCAGAATAGAACTCTGTGGCGTCACAACGTTCCCTTCAGGCGATGTCAGAAACGTCGTCTCGGTTAACGAACGCAGCAGCAGCAGCAGCAGGACGTTTATAACTCACGCTTTTATTGTGGCGGGACATTAAAAACTCAAGGAATCCAATCTCGTCTCGTCAAAATAAAACGTAAATAAAACGTTTCACCGTTTAATGACAGCAGACTCTTGAAGGCTCCGTAAACATCGTACGTTTAAACGTAAACATGAGTAAAAGACCATGTAATGCTAACAGTGAGTATTGCTAGCTGTGAGTATTGCTAACAGTGAGTATTGCTAACAGTGAATATTGCTAACAGTGAATATAGCTAACAGTGAATATAGCTAACAGTGAATATTGTTAACAGTGAGTATTGCTAATAGTGAGTATTGCTAACAGTGAGTATTTCTAACAGTGAGTATTGCTAACAGTGAATATTGCTAACAGTGAGTATTGCTAACAGTGAGTATTGCTAACAGTCAGTATTGCTAACAGTGAGTATTGCTAACAGTGAGTATTGCTAACAGTGAGTATTGCTAACAGTGAATATTGCTAACACTGAGTAGGCCTATTCCTAATAGTGTTTATTGCTAACAGTGAATATTGTTAACAGTGAGTATTGCTAACAGTGAGCATTGCTAACAGTGAGTATTGTTAACAGTGAGTATTGCTAATAGTGACTATTGCTAACAATGAGTATCGCTAACAGTCAGTATTGCAACAGTGAATATTGCTAACAGTGAGTATTGCTAATAATGAGTATTGCTAACAGTGAATATTGCAAACAGCGAGTGTTCCTAATAGTGAGTATTGCTAACAGTGAGTATTGCTAGCCGTGAGTATTGCTAACAGTGAATATTGCTAACAGTGAGTATTGCAAATAGTGAGTAGTGCTAACAGTGAGTATTGCTAACAGCGAGTCTTGCTAACAGTGAGTTGCCCTACATTTGCATCTTTGTGTTTTTACCACGTTTGAACTGGAGCGCGGTAAACTCCGACAAACTTTAAGGCTTTTTACTGAAGTGGTTTTTATTATTAAAGTGACTTCATCTTCTACTAAAAGTCATTTTCTGGTCACACACTTGTACTTTTACATACTTTTAAGCATGTACTTTAAGGTACTTTACACACAGACCGCACGCAGCAGATCCACATGTGACGAACACATTGAACACAGACAGCGAACGCGCTAATCGCGCTAACGACAGCGCCGATCAAACACTTCCTGTGTGAGCGAGAGCAGACGTTACGTCGAATTGTGCGTCTGTGTGTGTGTGTGTGTGTGTGTGTGTGGTGTTTGAGGACTTTTTTGAAAGAGGGTTCAAGCACAAAAAACACCTCCGAGTATTAATAGACACATCTTTGTTCCGACCGACACGCTCCTTCTTAAGTGGAGTGAGACGATCTCGGCGATAAGGATCTGGTCTCTGTGTGTGAGTCAAAACCTCAAAGAGCCACTTAGACGCTTTTCTTCCTGCTGCTCTGCCGGAGTTTGGCAGCAGAACAAGAGGCCGAGCTCAGACACTGACAGATGACAGTCAGGGGCTTTTCCAGCCTCAAAACTGTGGAAACACGTCTATTCCGTCCATCTATGACTGCGTTATGAGACACACCGACACACAGTCAGGTTTAAAGTCTGAACGTAAAGTTGAATTCAGCGACATTTTCGACTTTGAAGTGCTGAAAATTGGAATATGAGCTGAGATCATACAAAAGCTTTGGTTTTCTGTGGGTTTGTGGAATTCCACTTCAAGTGTAAGTGGAAAAAAAATATTATTACTATTACTTTATTGATCCCACACTGGGGAAATTCACATTTTTCACCATGTACAAATACAAAAAGGACGCAATTAGCATTAAAACAGCATGTATTTTAAGTTACACATTCAAAATAAAGTCAAAGTTAGCCATAAACAGCTTTGTGGCTATGTTAGCGTAGCGGTTAGCTTTCACCCGTTGTCCCCGGTTTAAGTTACAAATTCAAAATAAAGTGAAAGTTAGCCATAAACAGCTTTGTGGCTACGTTAGCGTTCACCCGTTGTCCCCGGTTTAAGTTACAAAATCAAAATAAAGTCAAAGTTAGCCATAAACAGCTTTGTGGCTACATTAGCGTATCGGGTAGCTTTCACCCATTGTCCCTGGTTTAACTTACACTTTCAAAATAATGTCAAAGTTAGCCATAAACAGCTTTGTGGCTACGTTAGCGTAGCGGTTAGCTTTCACCCGTTGTCCCTGGTTTAAGTTACAAATTCAAAATTAAGTCAAAGTTAGCCATAAACAGCTTTGTGGCTACGTTAGCGTTCACCCATTGTCCCTGGTTTAAGTTACAAATTCAAAATAAAGTGAAAGTTAGCCATAAACAGCTTTGTGGCTACGTAAGCGTAGCGGTTAGCTTTCACCCGTTGCCCCCGGTTAAAGTTACAAAATCAAAATAAACATATTAAAATAATAAAAAAACATGTTTAAACCAAATGTAAAAAAGCTAGCTAATCACCGCTAATGTTTTGGCTAATATCTGCGTTGACAAGGGCAAGAACATTAGCTCAGCTAGCTGTGTTGCTAGCTATCATGTCATATTATTAAAGAGATATTTCAGTTTTGTTGTTTTTTAAGTATGGTTGTATAGCGTGAAAGTTAGCAATAAACAGCTTTATGGCTACATTAGCGTTAAGGTTAGCTTCCACCTGCTGTCCCTGAGCTTGAAACAGAAACTAAAAGCTCAATTGAAGAAATTAAGTTGCATAAAAACACGTTTAAAACAATAACACTTACACTAAAGCTAGCTTATTACCGCTAACATTTTGGCTAACGTCTGCGTTGACAGGGGCAACAACATTATAGCTCAGCAAGCTGTGTTGCTAGCTGTCACGTCATGCCATCTTAGACAGAAACGCCGCGTCTTATACACACTCTCTGCTACGCATCTCGTTGCTAGCCATTGTTAGCCAATACGAGGCGATAGCAAAGCTGTACGTGGTTTTTTGCGCACGCTAACAGTGTTGTAACATGTCTACGGTTAAACATTAATCGGTGCCGATTGATTTTCCGTGAAATAAACATGACAGAAGTGATGTTAACGGTAAAAGTAGAAGTGTTTGAGTAAGAGATGTTGATGTTTTACGCTGTGAAAAATATAAGGTATATATATATATATATATATCTATGTACGTACGTGTGAAAGAGGAAGGGATTATTTGTTGATGGAAAATGATCAAAGGGAAGAGCGAGACCAGGGAGGGCGAGCATGAGAAAGAGCGAAGGGTCATTAAAAGGACAACATCTCTCTTGCAGTAAATGGCGGTAAAAGTATCTGCTAATCTGCCGTCATTACGCTGATTAAATCACCGGGGATTTGGCTTTTCCCATCAGCTGCAATCAATGGGGCACAAATCAATAGACAGGGAGAGCGACACATGAGAGGCTCTCAGCTGCACCTCGTCCTCCGCCGAGACTCAAACACTTCCTTTATATTAGCCGCAGTAAACGTTAAACCGCGGGGATTCGAGGGGTTTTTATGAAACAGTGTGGTTTCGATGTCTTTCCCTTTCACACGTGTGGTTTGTTCAAAGTGGCTCCGCCCTCTTCCTCGGGACGCTCCGTTCCGATGCCAAAATAAAAGTGGTTGCGTGCAATTTGTGCGATTCATCGAGCGATAAGAGAACAATAGTGTTCGCTCATAATGTTCTTTAATCATTTCAAAAAATGCCAAGAGTTTCATTTACAAGACTGATATGACGCTTATGTCGTTAGGTTTAAATACAGGCTGCAATCAGCAATCCATTAGCTTAGCATAGCATCAAGATTGGAAAGGGAAAAAAAAATGCTAACTAGCTTGGCTGTGTCCAAATAAGGTAAAGAAAATAAATCAAATCTATTATGTTATTTTAGCTTTTACGCCAGGATTGAACAAAATGTTCTCTTGAAGCTCTTCGGACATTTTAGCTAGCTCAGCTAGCTGTGTTGCTAGCTATCATGTCATATTATTAAAGAGTTATTTCAGTGTTTTTGGGTTTTTTTAAAGTATGGTTGTATAGCGTTAAAGTTAGCAATAAACAGCTTGATGGCTACATTAGCGTTAAGGTTAGCTTCCACCTGCTGTCCCTGAGCTTGAAACAGAAAGTACAATCTCTATTAAAGAAATCAAGTTGCATAAAAACACGTTTAAAACAAATCCAAAGTGTAACGTAATCAACGTTAACACTTACACTAAAGCTAGCTAACAATCAGCAATCGATTAGCTTAGCATAGCATCAAGAATGAAAAAAAAATGCTAACTAGCTTGGGTGTGTTCAAATAAGGTAAAGAAAATAAATAAAATCTATTATGTTACTTTAACTTTTACACCAGGATTGAACAAAATGTTGTCTTGAAGCTCTTTGGACTTTTTATACACCATGATGCTAACTAGTGCTAGCATTGGCCTAGCAACAGCCTTGACAAACAACCCCCCCCCCAAAAAAAAAATATTAAAAAACCTGGTGTATTGTTGATTTTTGTTTATTAAGGTGGGTTAGAACATTGTTTGCTAGCTAAATGCTACGATTGATTTTCCTTTTTAAAAGGAGCTTTTTGGCGTTTTGGGATTTTTTTTAATTTTTTTTATGACTGGGAATTACGAAGTTACTAACTTGATAGTGAAAATAGCAATTTAAACAAAAACCTAAGGCTAACACAAATGCTAACCAGCTAACTAACTTTTCCACGCATCACTTGACTGTCACCAGAAACAGAAAAATGCATTTAAATTAATAGTTTTGCGACATATTACCGCGTTGTGACCCTGGGAAACGGCCGCAACTTTAGCTCAAACATGTTGTGCTAGCGCGTTTCTACATTAGCCGTCTGCATGTTTACGTAAAACCCTTAAAAATCACAGTAGTTTCTCGGTTTAAGTGAAAACAAATCAACTTAAACGTCATCACGATTTAACGCTCAAGTAGTTCTTGTAGCGCATTTACCCCAATTATCTTTAATACCTTGTTAAAAACACGTCTCGTCGGGTTTTATTTATATATTATTATATATTCTTCTTGGTACATGTGCAGTTTGACTGTTTGTGTCAGCCCCGGACAGAGCCAGGCTAAACGTTTCCAGGCTTAACGCTAAGATAAACCGACCGACTGATTATCGTAGCTTCATATTTAGGGGGATATTAATCCTCTCGTCGAACTCTTGGCCAGGGAACAAATGAGCCGTTTTCCTGTGGACGTGGATCTTTTCCCAGAAAATCAGAACGTAACTCAAAGAATTATGAGCGAAAACAAAGCGTCTGCTTTTTCCGCTGAAGTCGTTCTCGTGTCTCTTGTCTTTCAGGATGAGGCAGTGTAAAAGCTGGAGCTGGAGCCGGAGCCGGAGCTGGAGCGCGGCGCCGCTAATGCCGCTAATGCTAATGCTGCTTCTGGGACTCGGCGCCGTGTCCCAGAAACTACCCACGAGAGACGAAGGGCTCTTCCAGATGCAGATCAGAGACAAGACGCTGTTCCACGACTCGTCCGTCGCCCCCGACGGAGCCGAGATCAGCGGCTACCTCTTCAGGGACACGCCCAAAAGGTGAGCGCCCTCTTCAGGGGACACGCCCCCAAAAGGGTGAGCGCCCTCTTCAGGGACACGCCCAAAAGGGTGCACGTCCTCTTCAGGGACACGCCCAAATGTCGGGCACGTGACGCCATGTTCACGTGCCGCAGCACCGGAATCCAGGCACCATGTTTACCAGTTAGCTGCGTTAGCTCCTTTAGCGCCCGGTACCGTTAGCATACAGTGGAGCCGTCTGTTTATTAAAGGAAAAGAGCAGCGCTAACAAATAACTAGCGTACCTGTGTACTGCGCATGTGTGCCTCTGTTTTTAACGTTTAGCGTGACTTTAGGGACTCGTCCAAAAGGGTGAGCGCCCTCTTCAGGGACACGCCCAAAACTTGTGCTCCCGCTTCAGGGGACACGCCCAAAAGGTGAGCGCCCTCTTCAGGGACACGCCTAAAAAGGCGAGCGCCCTCTTCAGGGAGACACCCAAAACGTGAGCTCCCGCTTCAGGGACACGCCCAAAAGGTGAGCGCCCTCTTCAGGAACACGCCCAAAAGGTGAGCGCCATCTTCAGGGGCACACCTCAAAAGGGTGCGCGCCCACTTCAGGGACACGCCCAAAAGGTGAGTGCCCTCTTCAGGGACACGCCCAAAAGGGTGAGCGCCCTCTTCAGGGACACACCTCAAAAGGGTGCGCGCCCACTTCAGGGACACGCCCAAAAGGTGAGTGCCCTCTTCAGGGACACGCCCAAAAGGGTGAGTGCCCTCTTCAGGGACACGGCCAAAACCTGAGCGCCCTCTTCAGGGACATGCCCAAAACGTGAGCTCCCGCTTCAGGGGACACGCCCAAAAGGGTGAGCGCCCTCTTCAGTGACACGCCCAAAAGGGTGAGCGCCCTCTTCAGAGACACGCCCAAAAGGGTGAGCGCCCTCTTCAGGGACACGACCAAAAGGGTGAGCGCCCTCTTCAGGGACACGCCCAAAACGTGAGCTCCCGCTTCAGGGGACACGCCCAAAAGAGTGAGCGCCCTCTTCAGGGACACGCCCCAAAAGGGTGAGCGCCCTCCTCAGGGTCACGCCCAAAAGGGTGAGCGCCCTCTTCAGGGACACGACCAAAAGGGTGAGCGCCCTCTTCAGGGACACGCCTAAAAAGGTGAGCGCCCTCTTCAGGGAGACACCCAAAATGTGAGCTCCCACTTCAGGGACACGCCCAAAACGTGAGCTCCCGCTTCAGGGGACACGCCCAAAAAGGTGAGCTCCCGCTTCAGGGGACACGCCCAAAAGGTGATCGCCCTCTTCAGTGACATGCCCAAAAAGGTGAGCGCCCTCTTCAGAGACACGCCCAAAAGGGTGAGCGCCCACTTCAGGGACACGCACCCAAAACGTGAGCTCCCACTTCAGGGGACACGCCCAAAAGGGTTAGCGCCCTCTTCAGGGACACGCCCCCAAAAGGGTGAGCGCCCTCTTCAGGGACACGCCTAAAACGTGTGCTCCTGCTTCAGGGGACATGCCCTAAATTGTAAGCTCCCTCTTCAGGGACACGCCCCAAAACGTGAGCTCCCACTTCAGGGGACACGCCCAAAAGGGTGAGCGCCCTCTTCAGGGACACGCCCAAAAGGTGAGCGCTGTCCAAACAAACAGTGACCCGACCCGTTATCTTTAATCCCAGTGGTTAAAAAGCTGTTTATATCTTTATCGCGGTATCTTCTGCTGCTGCTGCTGAACGACCCACAACAACAACGGCTCAAAGACTTCATGATGGCCACTTAGTGTAAGTGGATAAGGGAAGATCCGTAAAATGATCTATCGTGTTGACGTGAAAACTGAATAATGGATGAGAAAGTAATTGTGCGTCTGAGCTCAGAGGGAGCGAGAGGCAAAGGTCAGTGGAACAACATCACACAGAGTGCTGGAGTCTCCGAGGACGACGTTTTTGTCTCTTCAGAGCTGCCGTTTAAAACAGGGAGAAAACCTGTGAGCGGATCTCACTTCACTTAAGAGAGGAGGTGGCTACACGCGCGACATGCTAACAGTAGCACAGGCGCGCGTGGATGACGAGCGATAAGTCGGCCCGGACTATTCCTGGTAAATGCTCCGCTCGGCCAAAGATGCAGGGATGTTCTGTTCGAGAGTCGCTGAAGCTACCAAAAGTATTTGCGGGACGCAGTTGTTCCCTCACAACGTAAGACGATCTCGAACCCTTCAGGACGTTACGTTACCTTAGCGACAACTGAGCAGAAGTTAAGGAGCTTCTTATGTGTTAGTGGAAGTTTAAATGTGTGCGTTCCAACCTAACGGTAAGATCAGTCCACTCAGGACAGACGCTAGGGGTGCGCCAAAAAATCTAATAACATAAGAATCGCCATTCTCGTATTTTCTACGATTCAGAATCGATATAAAATCTCGGGCTTAGGTTTAGGCTTAGGGATTCCATGACGACTGACCGGAAAAAGACGCGTGTGACGCCATGTTCACGTGCCGCAGCACCGGAGTCCAGGCACCATGTTTACCAGTTAGCTCCTTTAGCGCCCTTTAGCGTTAGCCTACAGTGGAACTGGAGCCGTCTGTTTATTAAAGGAAAAGAGCAGTGCTAACAAATAACCAGCGTACCTGTGTACTGCGTATGTGTGCCTCTGTTTTTAACGTTAAGCGTGACTTTAGAGACTCGTTTTAACAATTCGGGAGTCACGTAAACATGACATCGTCATGGAAACG
Source organism: Microchirus variegatus (assembly GCF_963457635.1). NCBI lineage: Eukaryota > Metazoa > Chordata > Actinopteri > Pleuronectiformes > Soleidae > Microchirus > Microchirus variegatus. The sequence goes on from NC_139805.1 coordinate 36,643,339, forward strand.
CGACATGCGCTAACGCTGACGCCGTTAACCGCTATTAACGCGGTAACGTGCCCAGCACTAAAAAAATAGATTTTACTTGTGTATGTCAAACATACTTGAACAAACTAACATGCTAACAGCTTGGCGATCGCGCTGCTAACTCTGGGGGAGATTTAGCCGTTTTAGCTCCACCTGCTGAGTCTGATTTGTTTGTCGATTTCCCGCCATCTATGGCGTAGAAGCAGAAATAAGAGATGCAGTGATGTCGTGAAGCTAACTGACGTGGAAACATGACATCGCGCACCTCTTTTACCGGTCAACGTTGACGCCGCTAACCGCTATTAAAAATAGATTTTACTTGTGTATGTCAAACAAACATGCTAACATCTGAGCAATCGCGCTGCTAACTCTGTGGGGAGATTTAGCCGTTTTAGCTTAAGTTATAGCTTATTGACTCACGCAGGAGGAACAGGTTAGCTCGCTTGGGTCTTCGGTCGTACTGAAGCTAACTAACAGCGTTACTTGTGCAATATGTGATACTGCTTTTATGCAACAGTTCCGACAATTCCAGCTAAGCATGGACAAATGTTTAAAACAATAAATCTAGAGTAGATCATCCTTTGCATACCTAAAATCAAATCGTTTTGAATCAAATTGTAGCCCCAAAAATCGGAATCCAATCATGTGGAAAGACTCCCACCCTTACCAACAACGCTAACAACCACGTCACCGTCTCAGCTACGTTAGCAGCTCTATTTCTAGCTCCCTAAAGCCGACCTCTCGTACCAGGCTTTGGTGTCGGTGACACGTACTTGTTGATGGAACCTGAACGCCAGGCCTTTCATTTTTTCCATGCCCAGGTACTACTTTGTGGTGGAGGAGGACAACACCCCGCTGTCCGTGACGGTGACACCTTGCGACGCGCCCCTGGAGTGGAAGCTGACGCTGCAGGAGCTGCCGGAGGAGGCCAGCGGAGAGGCATCAGGTACGGCTTAATGACGGGTTCTGAGCGGGGACTTTGACTCACACCGTGATGTTAGGCTTTGTGTGTGTTTTTTTTTTACTCGCCGGGGGTTTTAATTAAGTCGCGCAGCCGCGGCGTCTCGTCCGACCACTTATGATGTCTGAGTCGAGCCACGCCGACGTCTGTAATTTCAGAGCAGGGCTTTGACTCCAGTCCGCCGTTATATGGGCCTTTATTTAAAACACTCCTGGTTTTCTTAAGGTAACACTTTCTCCATCTGGAGTCGGCTCTTCAGACATCAGAGAAACTTCCAGACGACCAAATCTGCTGAAACCGAGCATATATTTGAATGTCAATACACGAGCGATTCTGTCAAATATCAAATGCTGCAAAGTGATTTATTGCGCAGTCGCGCTGTTGCGGACACATGTAAGAAATCTGGACTCAACGTACGTGACTTAGCGTTATTACGTTTTAGTGCATCATGAGAGCAGGGTATCCTTTAAAAGTCTTAAAAAGTCTTAAATCCAATCATTTGAATTTAAGGCCTTAAAATGTCTTAAAATCTCATAAAAGGTCTTAAGTACAGTTTTGAAAAGTCTTAAAAATCTATTATCGTTTTTATTTAAAACGTGCATAAACTTCAGTCTCGCTTCGAAATATTTCTGTTTTTTTCAGGATGCGCTAGCATAAATATAACACGGAACTAAAGTAGGCCACCTGTTCTGCCCGGTGACAATTTATCGAGCACCACTAGCTAGCGTGCCGTGCGCGCGCCGCGGTGTGTTACAGCCTAGCATAGCATAGCAGCGGAGAAAACTTAACGAAAGCCCACAGCTAAGCCGAATTGCAAGTTCAACGATGTCTTTTGTACTTTATTGCCAGTACGGATTTGAAATGGGTCTTAAATTGTATACATTAGGGTCTTAAAAAAGTCTTAAAAAGTCTTAAATTTGACTGACCCTGGAGATTTCCTCTCCTGTTAGGAGCTACAATGCGGCGCTTGTCTTGCGCAGCTTCGTCCACCGGGCTAAGCGAACGCTAGCCTGTGATCTTTGGCCATGTTTGCAGTGAAAACATGGCCGCAGCATGCTAACGCTTACCCTAATCGTGCACACGAGCTACATAACCTCACAGTACTTAGTGGGAGTAGTTTTTTTGATTGTTGACGCAGAAAAGACGGCTAATTCCGAAGCGTTTCTACAGCTAGCTTAGATAACGCTAAGTTACAGTGACAGTACAGTTATTTACTGATTTACCGACCACTACCTGTTCCACTAAAGTGGAAAGAAGCATCAACATTTGACTGAATTAACCTCTTGGGTCTTTGTTTGGAAAAATCCCATTAGCCCAGTAAATTTTAAAATGTCATTTTCTGACCGTCTTTTTCGTCAGAATTTCGTTTCCTGGGCTGATTTCAGTGATTTTGGTGTCAAATGATAGGTAAAATGTCTAATTTGTAAATAAGAAATCCTTTGTATATCTCTTTCTGCCATTTACTTAAAATAATGTAGAAAATATGCACAAACGCAACATTATTCCAACAAAACGGTCGGTTAGAGTTAGGGTTAGATTCCTGAATCCTTTGCTTACTACTGTACATATCATTTGTACACAACAAACAACATGTTATCACCAATTACAACCTGAACCTCAGAATCTATGTACATTTTTCAGAATGTTTACCTCATCATTTGACACCAAAATCACTGAATTTGGCCGAGGAAATGAAATTGTGGAAATGGCGCCATTTTGAAATTTACGTGGGATTTTTTTCAAGAGAATGACCCAAGAGCTGCATTCCGTTAAAAGAATTAGCATAATTAGCAATGTTTGCACACAGCAATTAGCCATTTAACCCATTCTTATACAGCAGTAGTGAACACACACAAGTCGGGTAGCACTTTGGGGTGTCTTTTTTAGGGGATTAGGGTTAGGGGTTAGGGTTAGGGTTAGCCCTTGGCCAATCCCAAAATAGAACCAGCGATTTTCCCGGTTATTGGCTAAGACAGACCACATGAGTGATATCATGACAGACGACTACAGCATGTCTGCTTACGTGATAACGTCAGGCTCTTGAAAGGGGGATGTCCCATTTTGTAGATGTCATGTTAGCTTGCCAATTAGCTTCTTGTTTGTTCCCGTTTTCCAGGCGAGCCTGAACCTCTGGACCAGCAGAAACAGCAGGTGACCGTGGACGAAGGGACGGAGCTGTTCACCTACAAGGGCAATGACGTGGAGTCGTACGTGGCCACCAGCACGCCCTCCGGCCTCTACCAGCTGGAGCTGCTGTCCACGGAGAAGGACAGCAACTTCAAGGTGTACGCCACCACCACGCCGGAGTCCGACCAGCCGTACCCGGAGCTGCCCTACGACCCCCGCGTGGACGTGACCGCCCTGGGCCGCACCACTGTCACTCTGGCCTGGAAGCCCACCCCCACGGGGTTTCTGATGGGCCAGCCCGTGCAGTACTGCGTCGTCATCAACAAGGAGCACAACTTCAAGAGCATGTGCGCCGCTGAAGCCAAGATCAGCACCGACGACGCCTTCATGATGGCGCCGAAGCCCGGCAGGGACTTCAGCCCGTTCGACTTCATGCACTTTGGCTTCGTTCCGTCCGACAATGGCTTTGGCAAAGACCGAGGCCTCACGAGCAACAAGATCTCACGGGCGTTCACGGCCAAACCCAAAACGGCAGACATTCAGAAGGTGTGCATCGGCAATAAGAACATCTTCACCATATCGGATCTCAAACCCGACACGCAGTACTACTTTGACGTGTTTGCCGTGAACTCGGCCACCAACACCAGCACGGCGTACGTGGGGACCTTCGCCCGCACCAAAGAGGAGGCTCGCCAGAAGACGGTGGAACTGAAAGACGGCAAGGTTTCGGACGTCTTCATCAAGAGGAAAGGCAGCAAGTTCCTGCGCTTCGCCCCCGTGTCCTCGCACCAGCGGGTGACGCTGTTCGTCCACGCGTGCCTGGACGCCGTGCAGGTGCAGGTGCGCCGCGACGGCAAGCTGCTGCTCTCGCAGAACGTGGAAGGCGTGCGGCAGTTCCAGCTGCGCGGCAAGCCCAAGGCCAAGTACCTGATCCGCTTGCGGGGCAGCAGGAAGGGCGCGTCCACGCTGAAGGTGCTCGCCACCACGCGGCCCAGCAGCAAGCAGCCGTTCCCGTCGCTGCCCGAGGACACGCGCATCAAGGCCTTCGACAAGCTGCGCACCTGCTCCACCGTCACTGTGGCCTGGCTGGGCACGCAGGACCGCAACAAGTACTGCATCTACCGCAAGGAGGTGGCCGACAGCTACGGCGAGGAGCAGCGGCGGCGGGAGCAGAACCAGTGCGCCGGGCCGGAGACCCGCAGGAAGTCGGAGAAGGTCCTGTGCAAGTACTTCCACAGCCCCAACCTGCAGAAAGCCGTGACCACGGAGACCGTCGCGGGCATGGAACCGGGGAAGACCTACCTGCTGGACGTTTACGTGGTGGGACACAGCGGCCACGCGGTGAAATACCAGAGCAAACTGGTGAAAACGAGGAAGTACTGCTAAAAAAAATGACTCTGCAGAGAATAAATCTATTATAAATATATATATTAAATAAGTTTATTTAACTCTAAGTGATATTCTACTAAGGAGTGTATACAGACTGACTACTCACACAGCTCACGGGCCTGTGGCGGAACTGTTTCTAGAGAGCGATATCAACCTGTATATTTATGTTTACATTTCACGGCTCCCAGGTTTCGTCGTCGTCGTCGTCGTCGAAGTCGCGTCGCCACGACGACAAAGAGGATAATCTTTCATTTCGTTGTGTGTTTCCTTTTGTTGCTGCATGACACTCGCTTTTGTCCGTCACGTTGTTTTTTGTGTCTTTTTCTTTCGTGTTTCGTTGACCTGTATCCTGTAAATCTCTCACTGCATATCCAGTATATATATGTTTTTAGGAAGAATTTAAATTATTTTATACTTTTTTTTTTCCGTTGTCGATCATTATTGTGTTTTTTATTATTATTGATGGCAGTAATAAGTGTTATGAGGACGTTCCAGTTGTATGCGGAGGTTGTCGTCGTTCAGACATTCCCTTGTGTATCTCTGCCTTGTAAATGTGTTCCGTGCTGGAGATCTGTGTTACTATCACTGTATCCCTGTGTGTGAGTGTGTGTGTGTGTGTATGCGTGTGTGTGTGTGTGTGTGTGTCACATGTACAGAGTTGTCCTGCCAATATTCATGTACATAAACACTAAATATAGAACAAGTAATCCCCGTGTCACCCTGGGTGTCATGTTCTTTTGCCGAGCCGTTAACATCACAATTACGGCTCCGACATGAAAGCGTACACCAAGTACAGCGTTTACGGGCTCAGGCGTCTATATCAGGGTTACATATATAGGACCAATTATTCGTGGTGCCTATAGCGCCGTTAAAAAGCTATTACCGTAGCACCGTCGTTTACGGTCAAAATCAGTGTCTCGTTGATGTAAAGTACCAAAAATGCACAGTAATAAATCAGTTATTCTTAATATTACTTTGTGTATTGACTTGAAAACAACTTAACATGCTAAAGAAAAGTGCTAGCTAACATTTTAGCTCTGGTATCTGTTTTTGTTTGCATCACAATCTTACTTTTAATCTCCTCTGAAGTACAAAGTACAAATAAATTAGCATTAGCATGTTTTCATACGACCAAAATATATTGCATTTTGCGGGTTTGATTTGTGTCAAATATAAAACATTAGTGTTAGCATCTTTTTATGAGAGCAACTAGTGTGTTATGCTGTAGAGAAACACTTTGCTAATACAAGTACATTCAAGGGTTTTGCCGCTGCTTAGTCTTCAGCTTAGTTAGGGTAGCTAATGTAAACACCACGAAAATCTATCATTTTACTGACAAGCTATGTCGTCTGGTTAGCCGAATTCAGCTAATGTAAACACCATACAAATATCTCATTTTACTGACATGCTTTGTCTGGTTAGCTTTCAGGAACGTGAGATAGTCGCTGTTAAGGTATAGCTAATGTTAACACCACACAAATCTAGAATTTTACTGACAAGCTATGTCGTCTGGTTAGCTGAATTCAGCTAATGTAAACACCACACAAATCTATCATTTTACTGACAACCTATGTCGTCTGGTTAGCTGAATTCAGCTAATGTAAACACCACAAAAGAATATAGCATTTTACTGACAACGTGCTTTGTCTGGTTAGCTTTCAGCAACCTAAGGTAGTCACTGTTTAGGTAGCTAATGTAAACACCACATAGATATATAATTTTACTGACAAAAGATGTAGTCTGGTTAGCCGAATACAGCTAATATAAACACCATATAAATATAGCATTTTACAGACAAAGTGCTTTGTCTGGTTCGCCTTCAGTAGTTTAATGTAGCTAATGTTAGCAAACCTGGTTGGAAATCTTAAAGTTATATGATGCTAATAGCCTCTATATACGACCTGCTTTGTCTCTACAGTAGCCCAAGGTAGCATGTGTTTGTTAAACTTTGTAAAAGTTCATGATGCTAATATCACACAAATACAACATTTTACAGACATAAGGTTTCAAAGTGTTAACAAAAATCCATCGCCGTTCTGTTTCAAACATGGTAACACATTGGTAAAGACATTTTAATCTTATAAAAAGCCATAAAACTCGCAGGAATATCAATAACACGTTAGCTATCATTAACTAGACATTAGCCTTTGAGAAACACTTTGCTAATACAAGTCAGTACATTCAAGGGTTTTGTCACTGATTAGTCTTCAGCTTAGTTAGGGTAGCTAATGTTCGCTAACACCACACAAAAACTATGTAGTCTTGTTAGCCAAATTCAGCTAACGTAAACACCATACAAAAATATAATTTTACTGACAACATGCTTTGTCTGGTTAGCCTTCAGTAGCCTAAGGTAGCTTATGTTAGCAAACCTGGTTGAAAATTTTAAAGTCATATGATGCTAATATCACAAACATGGCCTCTATATACAACCTACTTAGCCCAAGGTAGCATAGGTTTGTTAAACTTAAAAAGTTTATGATGCTAATTTTCACGTAAATACAACATTTTACAGACAAAAGGTTTCAAAGTGTGAACAAAAATCCATCGCAGTTCTGTTTCAAACATGGTAACACATTGGTAAAGACATGGTAAAGACATTTTAATCTTATTAAAAGCCATAAAACTCACAGGAATATCAATAGCACGTTAGCTATCTTTAACTAGACATTAGCCTGTGAGAAACACTTTGCTAACACAAGTCAGTACATTCAAGGGTTTTGTCACTGATTAGTCTTCAGCTTAGTTAGGGTAGCTAATGTTCGCTAACACATCATTTTACTGACAAACTATGTAGTCTTGTTAGCCGAATTCAGCTAACGTAAACACCATACAAATATATAATTTGTTGTCTGGTTAGCCTTCAGTAGCCTAAGGTAGCTAATGTTAGTAAACCTGGTTGAAAATCTTAAAGTCAAATGATGCCAATATCACAAACATGGCCTCTATATACGACCTACTTAGCCTCTACAGTAGCCCAGGGTAGCATGGGTTTGTTAAACTTAAAAAGTTCATGATGCTAATTTCACGTAAATACAACATTTTACAGACAAAAGGTTTCAAACTGTTAACGAAAATCCATCGCAGTTCTGTTTCAAACATGGTAACACATTGGTAAAGACATTTTAATCTTATAAAAAGCCATAAAACGCGAAGGAATATCAATAACACGTTAGCTATCATTAACTAGACATTAGCCTGTGAGAAACACTTTGCTAACACAAGTCAGTACATTCAAGGGTTTTGTCACTGATTAGGTTCAGCTTAGTTAGGGTAGCTAATGTTCGCTAACACCACACAAATATATCATTGTACTGACAACATGCTTTGTCTGGTTAGCCTTCAGTAGCCTAAAGTAGCTAATGTTAGCAAACCTTCATGTCTTCAGCTTAGTTAGGGTAGCTAACTAAGCTGAAGACAGATTAGCCTGTGTTTCTCACAGGCTAATGTCTAGTTAATGATAGCTAACGTGCTATTGATATTCCTGTGAGTTTTATGGCTTTTATAAGAATAAAATGTCTTTACCATGTCTTTAACAATGTGTGATGTATGTATTTGTGTGATATTAGCATCATGAACTTTTACAAAGTTTAACAAACATATGCTAACCTTGGGCTACTGTAAAGACAAGGTAGGTCATATATAGAGGCTATTAGCATCATACAACATAAATATTTTCAACCAGGTTTGCTAACATTAGCTACATTAAGCTTCTGAAGGCTAACCAGACAAAGTTTGTTGTCAGTAAAATGCTATATTTTTATGGTTTTAACATTAGCTGAATTCGGCTAACCAGACGACATATCTTGTCAGTAAAATGATAGATTTGTGTGGTGTTAACATTAGCTATACCTTAACAGTGACTACCTTAGGTTCCTGAAAGCTAACCAGACAAAGCATGTCAGTAAAATGAGATATTTGTATGGTGTTTACATTAGCTGAATTCGGCTAACCAGACGACATAGCTTGTCAGTAAAATGATAGATTTTCGTGGTGTTTACATTAGCTACTCTAATGAAGCAAAACGTTTATGATGCTAATTTTCACGTAAATACAACATTTTACAGACAAAAGGTTTCAAAGTGTGAACAAAAATCCATTGCAGTTCTGTTTCAAACATGGTAACACATTGGTAAAGGCATTTTAATCTTATAAAAAGCCATACAACTCACAGGAATATCAATAACACGTTAGCTATCAATAACTAGACATTAGCATCGATAAGTTACTGATCCTATTAGCTCTGAGTGAACCAGAGTAAGATATCCAGTGCAGTTTATTCCCTGTGAAAACATATTTTCCAAAAATGACCAAAAACATTTCCTTTCCCAGTCGACATAACAGAGGACAAAGTGCTAATGAAAGGAGCCGCTAAAAAGAATTTGACTCATACTCTATAAAAGCATTTCTTTAAGCCGTCGTCTGACGGAGTTTCAGTGGCCTGACCTCTGAGTACAGACGATACCTTTCAGACGCACTTTTATTAGTCGATGCTCTGCAACTCTGGAAAGTTCGGTCGACCCTAAACGCAGAAAAGCTTTGCCCTCGTTGGTAAAGTAAATGAGAAAATCCTCAGATCTTCTTTAAATAGACCGTTAGCCCGCGCGTGCAGAAGCTAACGGGGGCTGATCGTTTATTCATAGATGGAGATGAACTCCTGACTCTGGCTCTGCAAGAAAAACCACATCCGTCATCGATCGGTCAAAGTTCTGGAGAAGCTCAGATGATGCTGAACAGGTCGTTCTGCAGTGATCGCTGAAGTGTTTTGCCCTTTTTCAAAAAAAACCAGGCACCAAATTATGGATCATTGAGCGATTTAACCGTTAGACGCAGTTTAACCACAACAAGTGAGGAGGAAAACCAGACGCACGAATCCACACGTTCTGATTACCCTACTAATATACTACTAACACTTACTATACTACTACCCTACTGTTATACTACTAATACTACTAACTCTAACCCTACTATACTACTAACACTCCTACTACTAATACTACTTACCCTTACCCTATTGTTATACTACTAATAGTACTAACTCTAACCCTAATTCTATACTACGAACACTTACCCTATTGTTATACTACTAATACTATTAACTCTAACCCTATCACTATGCTACTAACATTTACCCTATTGTCATACTACTAATACTAATAACTGTAACCCTACTATACTACTACTAATACTACTAACCCTAACCCTACTATAATACTACTACTAATACTACTAACTCTAACCATACTTCTATACTACTAACACTTACCCTATTGTGATACTACTAATACTACTAACTCTAACCCTACTATACTACTACTAATACTACTAACCCTAACCCTACTATACTACTACTAATACTACTATCTCTAACCCTACTACTATACTACTAACACTTACCCTACCGTTATACTACTAATACTACTAACTCTAACCCTACTGTTATAATACTACTAATACTACTAACTAAACCTACTACTACTACTAATACTACTAACTAAACCTACTAGTATACTATAACTCTAACCCTACTGTTATACTACTAACACTACTAACTCTCACCCTACTATACTACTACTAACACTACTAACTCTAACCCTACTACTATACTACTTACACTTACCCTATTGTTATACTACTAATACTACTAACTCTAACCCTACTATACTACTACTAATACTACCAACCCTAACCCTACTAACTCTAACCCTACTACTATACTAACACTTACCCTACCGTTATACTACTAATACTACTAACTCTAACCCTACTGTTATAATACTACTAATACTACTAACTAAACCTACTACTACTACTAATACTACTAACTAAACCTACTACTATACTATAACTCTTACCCTACTGTTATACTACTAATACTACTAACTCTAACCATACTTCTATACTACTAACACTTACCCTATTGTGATACTACTAATACTACTAACTCTAACCCTACTTCTATACTACTAACACTTACCCTATTGTTATACTACTATACTACTAACCCTTATGTTATACTACTTATACTACTAACTCTAACCCTACTATACTTTAACCCTTACCCTACGATCACTTCACCTTCTGTTATACTTATCTTTACACTATTATTATACTACAAACCTTAACCACTATTATACTTCATCAATGACAGCAGAGAAGCTCAGATGATGCTGAACAGGTCGCTCTGCAGTGATCGCTGCGTCGGCCGAACCCTCGCGTTGCTCTAAGTGTTTTGCCCCTTTTTTTAAAAAATGTGGGATTATTGAGCGATTTAACCGTTAGACGCAGTTAAACCACAACGAGCGAAGAGGAAAACCAGACGCACGAGTCCACACGTCCTGATTAAGAGTCGTCTCAGGTGGACGGAAACGCCGTCTGTGTTTGCGGTCGCCAGAAGCAGATGTTGCCAAACGGCCCCGACCTTTATTCCCGCGGGGGGGGTTAGCCGCGCTAGCGTTCGCCCGCCACGACTCACTGTCAATCAAAGCGCTCGCGGTGCGAGGAAACGCAGGGCAGGGCAGGGGCTGGCTGCGGCGCCACCTGGCTTCCATTGACCTGGAATAACGCGGCGGCGGAGAGTTCCTCACATATACATATATATATATTATATACATATATATATATAAACATATATATATATGTATACGATGGTGGCACTGCATGCCTCAGAAATCTCCAGTGTAAACAGAGAGAAATTAAATTACGCCGCTTTGAAATCTCAACACACGCACAAAGGGAACGAATGGACCGTTCCGGCTCAAGAGGAGCAAACCACGACGAAGACCATTCTACTGAAGCTTCTCCGAGGACGCGGCGCTGTTGACTTTTTGTGTAATATTATGACTTTTTTACATAATAATGAGTTTTAAGTGTAATATTATGACTTTTTTGTGTAATATTATGACTTTTTGTGTAATATTATGACTTTTTTAGTGTAATATTATGACTTTTTTAGTGTAATATTATGACTTTTTGTGTAATATTATGACTTTTTTAGTGTAATATTATGACTTTTTTAGTGTAATATTATGACTTTTTGTGTAATATTATGACTTTTTGTGTAATATTATGACTTTTTTACATAATAATGAGTTTTAAGTGTAATATTATGACTTTTTTGTGTAATATTATGACTTTTTGTGTAATATTATGACTTTTTTAGTGTAATATTATGACTTTTTAGTGTAATATTATGACTTTTTGTGTAATATTATGACTTTTTGTGTAATATTATGACTTTTTTAGTGTAATATTATGACTTTTTGTGTAATATTATGACTTTGTGTATTACTATGACTGTTCTGTGTGATATTGACTTTCTGTGTAAAATTATGACTTTTTCATGTAATATTATGACTTTTTGTGTAATATTATGACTTTTTCATGTAATATTATGACTTTTTGTGTAATATTATGACTTTTTTACGTAATAATTAGTTTTAAGTGTAATATGACTTTTTTGTGTAATATTATGACTTTTTTCACATAATATTGACTTTTTCACATAATATTGACTTTCTGTGTAATATTATGACTTTTTCATGTAATATTATGACTTTTTGTGTGATTTTATGATTTTTTTATGTAATATTATGACTTTTTAGTGTAATATTATGACTTTTGTGTAATATTATGACTTATTAGGGTAATATTAAGAGTTTTTTGTGTAATATTATGACTTTTTTGTGTAATATTATGACTTTTTGTGTAATATTATGACTTTTTGTGTAATATTATGACTTTTTTGTGTAATATTATGACTTTTTTACGTAATATGACTTTTTCACGTTATAATGAGTTTTTCACATAATATCTTCTTCACACGAGGCGCGCGGATTACGGTGCGTCGCTGTCGCGCGCTAACAAAGCGCGGCGATTCTGAAGACGATCTGCCGCGACGCTGCGGGCGTTTTGATTTTTTCAAAAGAATCTCTTACTCTTTGGGTCAACTCAAGTGGTTCGAGAGGGAGGGGGGGGGGGGAGAAATCTGCCTCGCAAACATACATTTTGACAGAGGAACCCTTGTATCCCAGAGCTAACATCTGCAGGGCTCTGCGCGTGTTTACGTTAGCGCCGTAATGAGCGCAGAGCTTTGATGTACGACTTTTTTTTGTTTACATGTGTGCGGTGGACGAGAGCTCGGGGGGTAAGTGGTGCAATAATCAGAAGCTGGTCCTGGTTCAGGGTTCGGTGGCGGATCACGTTCACGACGACATCATAGACAGATTTAGGTCATTTATGGTCACTGCCGTTCACAAGTTTGTTGACTATTTGTTGGCGGTTTTTCCGTTAAAAGTCACACGTTTATTCATCAAAAGAGTTGGAAAAACGAATAGAAAACATAGTGAAGACATTGACGAGATTAGAAATACTGATTTTTATTCGTAATAAACCTGTTTTCAGCTGTGCTAACAGGGTTTTCAAGGGTTTTCTAATCCTCCAATAGCTTTCTAACACAAACACAAAGTACCATTAGAAGACTGGAAATACACTCTATGTACACACCTGTGTACATACTCCATTAAAAACCAGTCGTTTACCACGTTAACAATGTATAAAGTGTATTTATGATTCATTTCATGTTATATTCATTGATAAAAAAGTGCTGAAAAAAACTTTGGAACTAACAGAAAAAAGTACTACTAATACTACTAACTCTAACCCTACTGTTAGAATACTACCAAATACTACTAACTATAACCCTACTGTTAGAATACTACCAAATACTACTAACTATAACCCTACTGTTAGAATACTACTAATACTACTAACTCTAACCCTACTGTTATAATACTACTAATACTACTAACTCTAACCCTACTGTTATAATACTACTAATACTACTAACTATAACCCTACTGTTAGAATACTACTAATACTACTAACTATAACCCTACTGTTAGAATACTACTAATACTACTAACTATAACCCTACTGTTAGAATACTACTAATACTACTAACTATAACCCTACTGTTAGAATACTACTAATACTACTATACTATAACCCTTACCCTACTATAGTACTACTAATACTACTAACTCTAACCCTACTGTTAGAATACTACTAATACTACTATACTATAACCCTTACCCTACTATAGTACTACTAATACTACTAACTATAACCCTACTGTTAGAATACTACTAATACTACTATACTATAACCCTTACCCTACTATAGTACTACTAATACTACTAACTCTAACCCTACTGTTAGAATACTACTAATACTACTATACTATAACCCTTACCCTACTATAGTACTACTAATACTACTAACTATAACCCTACTGTTAGAATACTACTAATACTACTATACTATAACCCTTACCCTACTATAGTACTACTAATACTACTAACTCTAACCCTACTGTTATAATACTACTAATACTACTAACTCTAACCCTACTGTTATAATACTACTAATACTACTCACTCTAACCCTACTGTTAGAATACTACTAATACTACTAACTATAACCCTACTGTTAGAATACTACTAATACTACTATACTATAACCCTTACCCTACTATAGTACTACTAATACTACTAACTCTAACCCTACTGTTAGAATACTACTAATACTACTATACTATAACCCTTACCCTACTATAGTACTACTAATACTACTAACTATAACCCTACTGTTAGAATACTACTAATACTACTATACTATAACCCTTACCCTACTATAGTACTACTAATACTACTAACTCTAACCCTACTGTTATAATACTACTAATACTACTAACTCTAACCCTACTGTTATAATACTACTAATACTACTCACTCTAACCCTACTGTTAGAATACTACTAATACTACTAACTATAACCCTACTGTTAGAATACTACTAATACTACTAACTATAACCCTACTGTTAGAATACTACTAATACTACTAACTATAACCCTACTGTTAGAATACTACTAATACTACTATACTATAACCCTTACCCTACTATAGTACTACTAATACTACTAACTCTAACCCTACTTTACTACTAATACTACTAACTCTAACCCTACTATACTACTAATACTACTAACTCTAACCCTACTACTATACTTCTAACATTTACCCTATTGTTATACTACTAATACTACTAACTCAAAACTTACTACTAATACTACTAACCCTTACCCTATTGTTTTACTACTAATACTACTAACTCTAACCCTGCTATACTCCTACTAATACTACTAATACTAACCCTACTACTAACAGTTACCCTACTGTTATACTACTACTAATACTATTAACTCTAACCCTACTACTATACTACTAACACTTACCCTACTGTTATACTACTAATACTACTAACTCTAACCCTGCTACTATACTACTGACACTTCCCCTATTGTTATACTACTACTAATACTAGCTTAAACCTGAGTACCCTAGTACTATAACCCTTACTCTACGAACACTTATACTAGCCTTACGCTATTATTATACTACTAACCGTACTGACCCTAACCACTACTATACTTGTGTTGTGTACTTGTGTAGTGTACTTTGAAAGGTAGTGTAGCTGAAATAAAATACTCTTTACAAAGACGACCAATATACTACTAACCCTTACCCTATTGTTATACTACTAATACTACTAACTCTAACCCTACTACTATACTACTAACACTAACCCTATTGTTTTACTACTAATACTACTAACTCTAACCCTACTACTACATACTAACCCCTACCCTATTGTTTTACTACTAATACTACTAACTCTAACCCTGCTATACTCCTACTAATACTACTAATACTAACCCTACTACTAACAGTTACCCTACTGTTATACTACTACTAATACTATTAACTCTAACCCTACTACTATACTACTAACACTTACCCTACTGTTATACTACTAATACTACTAACTCTAACCCTGCTACTATACTACTGACACTTCCCCTATTGTTATACTACTACTAATACTAGCTTTAACCTGAGTACCCTAGTACTATAACCCTTACTCTACGAACACTTATACTAGCCTTACGCTATTATTATACTACTTAACCTGCTGAGGTTTATATACATATATATATATATACATATATATATATGTATATATATACGATGGTGGCACTGCATGCCTCAGAAATCTCCAGTGTAAACAGAGAGAAATTAAATTACGCCGCTTTGAAATCTCAATACACGCACAAAGGGAAGGAATGGACCGTTCCGGCTCAAGAGGAGCAAACCACGACGAAGACCATTCTACTGAAGCTTCTCTGAGGACGCGACGCTGTTGACTTTTTGTGTAATATTATGACTTTTTTAGTGTAATATTATGACTTTTTGTGTAATATTATGACTTTGTGTATTACTATGACTGTTCTGTGTAATATGACTTGTGTAATATTATGACTTTTTTCACATAATATTGACTTTCTGTGTAAAATTATGACTTTTTCATGTAATATTATGACTTTTTAATGTAATATTATGACTTTTTTACGTAATAATTAGTTTTAAGTGTAATATGACTTTTTGTGTAATATTATGACTTTTTCACATAATATTGACTTTCTGTGTAATATTATGACTTTTTCATGTAATATTATGACTTTTTGTGTGATTTTATGATTTTTTTATGTAATATTATGACTTTTTAGTGTAATATTATGACTTTTGTGTAATATTATGACTTATTAGGGTAATATTAAGAGTTTTTTGTGTAATATTATGACTTTTTGTGTAATATTATGACTTTTTTACGTAATATTATGACTTTTTCACGTTATAATGAGTTTTTCACATAATATTGACTTTCTGTGTAATATTATGACTTTTTGCGAATATTAAGAGTTTTTTGTGTAATATTAAGAGTTTTTGTGTAATATTATGACTTTTTGTGTAATATTATGACTTATTAGGGTAATATTAAGAGTTTTTGTGTAATATTATGACTTTTTTTGTGTAATATTATGACTTTGTGTATTACTATGACTGTTCTGTGTAATATGACTTTTTGTGTAATGTTAAGAGTTTTTGTGTAATATTATGACTTTTTCATGTAATATTATGACTTTTTTATGTAATATTATGACTTTTTAGTGTAATATTATGACCTTTTAGTGTAATATTATGACTTTTAGTGTAATATTATGACTTTTAGTGTAATATTATGACTTTTTGTGTAATATTATGACTTATTAGGGTAATATTAAGAGTTTTTTGTGTAATACTATGACTTTTTCACATAATATTGACTTTTTGTGTAATACTATGACTTTTTCACATAATATTGAATTTTTGTGTAATATGACTTTTTTGTGTAATATTACAACACACCCACAAAGGGAATGGTCGTCCCAGCTCAAGAGGAGCGGACCGCGATAAAAACCATTCCACTTAGGCGGCTCCGAGGACGCGGCGCTGTGCTGTGGAGGGTTAGGGTTAGGGTTAGGGTTAACCCTCCAGTTAGGGTTAGGGTTGGTGTTAGGGGTTAGGGTTAACAGGGTTCCAGTCCAAACCAGAGCCTCATAACAGAGGCAGTAATGGGAGGCTTCTTTCCAAAGACGTCCTGACCAACAGCCCATTCCCAGGAAGGGTGGAGAGGACCAGCCGTCCTCGGGCATCGCCGTCTCAGCCGATCTCCATTAGGATAACTCAAGCAGTACAACACACACACACACACACACACACACACACACACACACACACACACACACACACACACACACATAATGACTGGCTCCTGGATTCGGCTTCCATTTAAACTTCCTCCTTGAACCTTTCCTTATTTCATACATACTGATATTAACCTTTAAACTGTGAAACAATGAGTTATATACGATTATTAAGGTGAACATATTTAAAAGTCTATAAGATGATATGATTCTCTTGTGTTTATATATAATATATATATATATATATATATAATGAGTGTAGAGGTTCATGAAAAGTAAACGGTATAAAATACTCTGAAAACATGTGGTTCACATGGGGGCATGGTGTGTGTGTGTGTGTGTGTGTGTGTGTGCGTGCGTGTGTGTGTGTGTGTGTGTGCATGTGTGTGTGTGTGAATGTTTTCCATCTGTTGGATTAACATGAAATATTCTTACACAACTCATTCACTATGGACGTTTTTGACCGCGAACACTAAAAGTGTGACAACTTTTCAATCAACCATACTATTAATACTACTAACTCTAACTCTACTGTTATACTATTAATACTACTAACTATAACCATACTACTATACTACTAATACAACTAACTCTAACCCTACTGTTATACTACTTATACTACTAACTATAACCCTACTGTTATACTACTAATACTACTAACTCTAACCCTACTGTTATACTACTAATACTACTAACTCTAATCCTACTGTTATACTACTAATACTGCTAACTCTAACCCTACTGTTATACTACTAATACTACTAACTATAACCCTACTTATACTACTAATACTGCTAACTCTAACCCTACTGTTATACTACTATTACTACTAACTCTAACCCTACTGTTATACTACTAATACTACTAACTCTAATCCTACTGTTATACTACTATTACTGCTAACTCTAACCCTACTGTTATACTACTAATACTACTAACTCTAATCCTACTGTTATACTACTAATACTGCTAACTCTAACCCTACTGTTATACTACTAATACTACTAACTATAACCCTACTTATACTACTAATACTGCTAACTCTAACCCTACTGTTATACTACTATTACTGCTAACTATAACCCTACTGTTATACTACTAATACTACTAAGCCTTACTCTATTATTATACTACTAACCCTACACATATAACCACTACTATACTAGTGTTGTGTACTTGTGTGATGTGGGGTCCTTGTGTTGTGTACTTGTGTGGTGTTGTGTACTTGTGTATAGCGTGTAGTGTGTACTTGTGTAATGTTGTGTACCTCCCTCTGAGCATTGGGGGTGGTTGAGTGTCTCTCTGGTGCTTGTGTAGTGTGTACTGTATGTGTAATGTTGTGTACTTGTGAAGTGTTATGTACTTGTGTTGTGTACTTGTATGGTGTTGTGTACTTGTATGGTGTTGTGTACTTGTGTGACGTACTTGTGTTGTGTACTTGTATGGTGTTGTGTACTTGTGTGATGTGCTTGTGTTGTGTACTTGTATGGTGTTGTGTACTCGTGTGATGTACTTGTGTTGTGTACTTGTATGGTGTTGTGTACTCGTGTGATGTACTTGTGTTGTGTACTTGTATGGTGTTGTGTACTCGTGTGATGTACTTGTGTTGTGTACTTGTATGGTGTTGTGTACTCGTGTGATGTACTTGTGTTGTGTACTTGTATGGTGTTGTGTACTTGTGTGATGTACTTGTGTTGTGTACTTGTATGGTGTTGTGTACTTGTGTGATGTGCTTGTGTTGTGTACTTGTATGGTGTTGTGTACTCGTGTGATGTACTTGTGTTGTGTACTTGTATGGTGTTGTGTACTCGTGTGATGTACTTGTGTTGTGTACTCGTATGGTGTTGTGTACTCGTGTGATGTACTTGTGTTGTGTACTTGTATGGTGTTGTGTACTTGTGTTGTGTACTTGTATGGTTTTGTGTACACGTGTGATGTACTTGTGTTGTGTACTTGTATGGTGTTGTGTACTTGTGTGATGTACTTGTGTTGTGTACTTGTATGGTGTTGTGTACTCATGTGATGTACTTGTGTTGTGTACTTGTGTGCGTTTGTGGTGCTCCCGGTGTGTGTCTGGTGCTTGTGTAGTGTACTTGGGTAATGTTGTAGTGTTGTGTAATTGTGCAGTGTTGTGTACTTGTGTAATGTACTTGTGTTGTGTACTTGTATGGTGTTGTGTACTCGTGTGATGTACTTGTGTTGTGTACTTGTATGGTGTTGTGTACTCGTGTGATGTACTTGTGTTGTGTACTTGTATGGTGTTGTGTACTCGTGTGATGTACGTGTGTTGTGTACTTGTATGGTGTTGTGTACTCGTGTGATGTACTTGTGTTGTGTACTTGTATGGTGTTGTGTACTCGTGTGATGTACTTGTGTTGTGTACTTGTATGGTGTTGTGTACTCGTGTGATGTACTTGTGTTGTGTACTTGTATGGTGTTGTGTACTCGTGTGATGTACGTGTGTTGTGTACTTGTATGGTGTTGTGTACTCGTGTGATGTACTTGTGTTGTGTACTTGTATGGTGTTGTGTACTCGTGTGATGTACTTGTGTTGTGTACTTGTATGGTGTTGTGTACTCGTGTGATGTACTTGTGTTGTGTACTTGTATGGTGTTGTGTATTCGTGTGATGTACTTGTGTTGTGTACTTGTATGGTGTTGTGTACTCGTGTGATGTACTTGTGTTGTGTACTTGTATGGTGTTGTGTACTTGTGTTGTGTACTTGTATGGTTTTGTGTACTTGTGTGATGTACTTGTGTTGTGTACTTGTATGGTGTTGTGTACTTGTGTGATGTACTTGTGTTGTGTACTTGTATGGTGTTGTGTACTTGTGTGATGTACTTGTGTTGTGTACTTGTATGGTGTTGTGTACTCGTGTGATGTACTTGTGTAGTGTACTTGTGTGCGTTTGTGGTGCTCCCGGTGTGTGTCTGGTGCTTGTGTAGTGTACTTGGGTAATGTTGTAGTGTTGTGTAATTGTGCAGTGTTGTGTACTTGTGTAATGTACTTGTGTTGTGTACTTGTGCAGTGTTGTGTACTTGTGCAGTGTTGTGTACTTGTGCAGTGTACTTGTGTGTGTCTCTGGAACTCAGTCAAATCGCCTGTAAAGTGTCCGTCATTTCTCACCCTTCATCAGTACAGTCATTTCAAAGGGTTTCCCCTCTGAAGCCCCGCCCCTCTGAAGCCCCTCCCCTCCGAAGCCCCGCCCCTCCTCCAGCGGCGACCCCAGGCGTCGTCCAATGAAAACATCATTTATCCAGTGACCTCGCTGCTTCAGGAAATGGTTTGCCGGCTCCTGGGCTCTGTGGTGAGGGAGGTTTGGTCTGAAGCCTCAGATCTGCAGGATCCAGAAGAAGAAGAAACGCAAACGTCCATTTGGAAAAAGCTCTGAAAGCGTTTGTGTGTTTGCCAAACTGAGGTTTTCCTCCAGTGAAAATATTTACTCAGAGAGAAGAAAACTCTCAAAGTATTTATTTCACTGCGTTCTCTTCCTTCAACATGTCTCACTGTGGTTTGTGTAGTTTTTGGCCTCAGAGACTTCACTGGAGAGGCTCACGTCCACGACAACACAACACAAATCACACAACACAACACAAAACACACAACTTCCCTGAGAGGCTCAAGTCCACGACAACACAACACAAATCACACAACACAACACAAAACACACAACTTCCCTGAGAGGCTCAAGTCCACGACAACACAACACAAATCACACAACACAACACAAAACACACAACTTCCCTGAGAGGCTCACATCCACGACAACACAACACAAATCACACAACACAACACAAAACACACAACTTCCCTGAGAGGCTCACATCCACGACAACACAACACAAATCACACAACACAACACAAAACACACAACTTCCCTGAGAGGCTCAAGTCCACGACAACACAAACGCAAATCACACAACACAACACAAAACACACAACTTCCCTGAGAGGCTCAAGTCCACGACAACACAAACGCAAATCACACAACACAACACAAATCACACAAATTCACTGGAGAGGCTCACGTCCACGACAACACAACACAAATCACACAACACAAAACACACAACTTCACTGGAGAGGCTCACGTCCACGACAACACACACAACACAACACAAATCACACAACACAAAACACACAACTTCACTGGAGAGGCTCACGTCCACGACAACACACACAACACAACACAAATCACACAACACAAAACACACAACTTCACTGGAGAGGCTCACGTCCACGACAACACACACAACACAAAACACACAACACAACACAAAACACACAACTTCACTGAGAGGCTCACGTCCACCACAACACAAACGCAAATCTCACAACACAACACAAATCACACAACACAAAACACACAACTTCACTGGAGAGGCTCATGTCCACGACAACACAACACAAATCACACAACACAAATCACACAACACAACACACACAACTTCACTGGAGTGGCTCACGTCCACGACAACACAAACGCAAATCACACAACACAACACAAATCACACAACTTCACTGGCAGTCAGAGGCTCACGTCCACGACAACACAAATGCAAATCACACAACACAACACAAATCACACAACACAAAACACACAACTTCACTGGAGAAGCTCACGTCCACGACAACACAACGCAAATCACACAACACAAAACACACAACTTCACTGGAGAGGCTCACGTCCACAACAACACAACACAACTTCACTGGAGAGGCTCACGTCCACGACAACACAACACAACACAAAACACACAACACAAAACACACAACTTCACTGGCAGTCAGAGGCTCACGTCCACGACAACACAACACAAATCACACAACACAACACAAATCACACAACACAAAACACACAACTTCACTGGAAAGGCTCACGTCCACGACAACACAAACGCAAATCACACAACACAACACAAATCACACAACACAAAACACACAACTTCACTGGAGAGGCTCACGTCCACAACAACACAACACAAATCACACAACACAAATCACACAACACAACACACACAACTTCACTGGAGTGGCTCACGTCCACGACAACACAAACGCAAATCACACAACACAACACAAATCACACAAATTCACTGGCAGTCAGAGGCTCACGTCCACGACAACACAAATGCAAATCACACAACACAACACAAATCACACAACACAAAACACACAACTTCACTGGAGAAGCTCACGTCCACGACAACACAACGCAAATCACACAACACAAAACACACAACTTCACTGGAGAGGCTCACGTCCACAACAACACAACACAACTTCACTGGAGAGGCTCACGTCCACGACAACACAACACAAAACACACAACACAAAACACAAAACTTCACTGGCAGTCAGAGGCTCACGTCCACGACAACACAACACAAATCACACAACACAACACAAATCACACAACACAAAACACACAACTTCACTGGAAAGGCTCACGTCCACGACAACACAAACGCAAATCACACAACACAACACAAATCACACAACTTCACTAACAGTCAGAGACTCACGTCCACGACAACACAAAACGCAAATCACACAACACAACACAAATCACACAACTACACTAACAGTCAGAGGCTCACGTCCACAACAGTTTATTATCAGCAAACTTTACTATTGTTTAACTGTTTCATACGGTGGCCCTGAGGTGCAAAACACAAACACAAATCACAAAACACAAACAAAAATCGCAAAACACAAACGTGAAACAAAAAACACAAACAAAAACACAAACGCAAAACACAGACGCGAAAGACAAACGCAAAACAAAAAACAAAAACAGAAATCACAATGGTTTGCGATTTTTGTTTTGCATTTGTGTTTTTTGTTTTGCGTTTGTGTTTTTTGTTTTTTGTTTTGTGATTTTTGTTTGTGTTTTGCGTTTGTGATTTGTATTTCTTGTTTTGCTTTTGTGTTTTTTGTTTTGCGTTTGTTTTTTGTTTTGAGTCTGTGTTTTTTGTTTTGCGTTTGTGTTTTTTGTTTTGCGTTTGTGTTTTTTGTTTTGCAATTTTGTTTGTGTTTTGCGTTTGTGATTTGCATTTGTGTTTCTTGTTTTGCGTTTGTGTTTCTTGTTCTGCGTTTGTGTTTTTTGTTTTGCGTTTGTGATTTGCGTTCGTGATTAACGTTTTGCATTTGTGTTTCTTGTTTTGCGTTTGTGTTTCTTGTTTTGCGTTTTTGTTTTGCGTTTGTGTTTTGCGTTTGTTTTTTTTGTTTTGCGTTCGTGATTTACGTTTTGAGTTTGTGTTTCTTGTTTTGCGTTTGTGTTTCTTGTTTTGCGTTTTTGTTTTTTGTTTCGCGTTTGTAATTTGCGTTTGTGCTTCTTGTTTGGCGTTTGTATTTTTTTGTTTTGCGTATGTGGTTTTGCGTTTGTGATTTACGTTTATATTTTGTGATTTATGATTGTGTTTTTGGTTTTGTGTTTTGCATTTGTTGATTTGCATTTGTGTTTGTGTTTGTATTTTGTGGTTTGTGTTTGTGTTTAATGATTTGTGTTTGTGTTTAATGATTTGTGTTTGTGTTTTGCACCTAAGGGCCACCGTGGATTTAGGCTCTTAGAGAGTTGTTATTAACGCTTGAATAGTGATTCATATTTTGTGTTTTATTGATTGTGTTGTTGGTGTCCCACAAAGCTCAGTGTGTGGAACGCTGCATCTTCGTCCCGATGTCTTTATTTAGTTATTATTAAACAAAAAAAGTTAAGTGTGAGTGAAGAAACATCATCGTTGTGTTGTGGAGCAGGAGTTTGTGCACGTGGAGGTTTTTGTCGTCATTAATGAGACGAGGAGTCGTAGAACTCCACAGTCGTCATGAGTCTGAATGTCTGCTGTCAGTCTGTGACTGAACCATCAGGGATCTTATAGCAGAAGCTCCTGTCAACGACCAATCAGCTGCCAGGATCCACCTGCACACACACACACACACACACACACACACACACACACACACACACACACACACACACACACACACACACACACACACACACACACACACACCTGCAACTGATCTCACAATCAAACACACACACAAGGAAAAAGCAGGCACAACCCTGAGGTCCTCACAATATAATATATACACATATATATGTACATATATACATATTTATACATATATGTGTATATATATGTGTGTATATGTATGTATAAATATGTGTATATATATATATACACACATATACATATATGTGTATATAAGTTTATATACACATACATATACACATATAAGTATATATATACACATATTTATACATATATGTGTATATATATATGTGTGTATGTATGTATAAATATGTGCATATATATACACATATATAAACACATATGTGTATATATATGTATATATATAAACATATATATACATATATCGATATATACACATTTATACATATATGTGTATATATACACATATATACATATATGTGTATATAAGTATATATACACATACATATACACATATATGTGTATATATATACATATATATACATATACACATTTATACATATATGTGTATATATATATGTGTGTGTATGTATGTATAAACATGTGTATATATATACACATATATACATATATGTGTATATATATACATATACATATATTATATGTATATATATACATATATACACATATATGTGTATATGTATATATATGTGTATACCCATATATACACACGTGGCTTTAGTGATTTGTGTTTGTTTTGTGTTTGTGTTTTTTGACCTCAGGGCCACCGTACAGACGTGTCCTTCAGTGAGGACCCCCCCCCCCCCCTCATGTTCCCTCAGACCTGGAGTCAGATTCCAGGTGTGTTTGTGTTAATCCATGAGAGAGGAGTGTGTGTCTGTGCACTGAGAGGACTCTTTGTGTGTGTGTGTGTGTGTGTGTGTGTGTGTGTCAGGGTCAAAGGTCACGACCCCTGTTCTTCCTCTGAGCACACCCCTGTCCGTTAACTTTCACTCAGCTTTCACGTCGTTGATCCTCGCGTTGATCTGGAGACTCCGCCCCCTGGAGACTCCGCCCCCTGGAGACTCCGCCCCCTCTGAGGTCACGTTTTTAAAGGGATAATTTGTGTTATTGTGTGCAGGTCTCATCCTGAGACACCAGGAACAGACTCAAAGTGATAAAAGTACAACTTTTCTTTGTAATAATAATTTCTGATTACTTTTCTCATAATATGACTTTTTTACATTAATATTATGACTTTTTTCACATAATAAATACTTTTTGTGTAATATTATGACTTTTTTGTGTAATATTATGACTTTTTGTGTAATAATATGACTTTTTTGTGTAATATTTTGACTTTTTGTGTAATATGACTTTTTGTGTAATACTATGCCTTTTTGTGTAATACTATGACTTTTTGTGTCATACTAACTTTTTGTGTAATACTAACTTTTTGTGTAATACTAACTTTTTGTGTAATATGACTTTTTGTGTCATATTATGACTTTTTTGTGTCATATTGTGACTTTTTTCATGTAATATTTACTTTTTTGTGTAGTAATATGACTTTTTTATGTAATATGATGACTTTTTTGTGAAATATGATGACTTTTTTGTGTAATATGATGACTTTTTTGTGTCATATTATGACTTTTTGTGTCATATTATGACTTTTTGTGTAATATTACAACATTTTGTGTAATATTGTGACTTTTTCACGTAATATTGACTTTTTGTGTAATATTATAACTTTTTGTGTAATATTATGACTTTTTTGTGTAATACTATGACTTTTTGTGTAATATTAACTTTTTGTATAATATGACTTTTTGTGTCATATGACTTTTTTGTGTCACATTATGACTTTTTGTGTAATATTGTGACTTTTTTAACGTAATATTTACTTTTTTGTGTAGTATTATGACTTTTTTGTGTAACATGATGACTTTTTTGTGTAATATGATGACTTTTTTGTGTCATATTATGACTTTTTGTGTCATATTATGACTTTTTGTGTAATATCACAACATTTTGTGTAATATTGTGACTTTTTCACGTAATATTGACTTTTTGTGTAATATTATAACTTTTTGTGTAATATTATGACTTTTTTGTGTAATACTATGACTTTTTGTGTAATATTAACTTTTTGTATAATATGACTTTTTGTGTCATATGACTTTTTTGTGTCACATTATGACTTTTTGTGTAATATTGTGACTTTTTTAACGTAATATTTACTTTTTTGTGTAGTATTATGACTTTTTTGTGTAACATGATGACTTTTTTTGTGTAATATGATGACTTTTTTGTGTAATACTATGACTTTTTGTATAATACTAACTTTTTGTATAATATGACTTTTTTGTGTAGTATTTTGACTTTTTTGCGTACTATTATGACTTTTGTGTGTAATACTATGACTGTTTGTGTAATATGACTTTTTTGTGTCATATTATGACTTTTTGTGTAATATTACAACATTTTTGTGTAATATTGTGACTTTTTTCACGTAATTTTAACTTTTTTGTGTAGTATTATGACCTTTTTGTGTAATATGATGACTTTTTTGTGTAATATGATGACATTTTTCACGTAATATTTACTTTTTTGTGTAGTATTATGACTTATTGTGTAACATGATGACTTTTTTGTGTAACATGATGACTTTTTTGTGTAATATGATGACTTTTTTGTGTAGTATTATGACTTTTTTTGTGTAATATCATGACTTTGTAGTAGAAGACAGAGAAGAGCCACTCGATGTAAAGGTAAAGTAAAGGTAAAGTTAGCTTGAGTAGCTTCTGGTTACAAACTTTGGACCAATCAGGAAGCTGCTTTTCGTTTCTTCCTGCAGCAGCAGCAGCAGCAGCAGCAGCAGCAGAACTTCAACCTGGACTGTTTTCCTCTTCACGAAGAAGAAGAGGAAGAAGAAGAAGGTGAAGAAAGAGAAGAAGAACCATGAGAGCTCGGTGTCAGTGAACTCCTGACCATGTTGGGCATGTATGTTCCGGACAGATTCTCCCTGAAAGCGTCACAGGTCCAGGATGGAGTGGGTCTGTTCACGGCGCGCGCAGTGAAAAAGGTTCGTGAAGTTTCCCTCACGCGACACTTTGTCTCCATTTTGTTTTTTATTCTTTGAAAAACGCCGCGTTTTTAAAAAGTTTGTAACGAACTAAATCAGCTGTGGAAACTCGAGAGTGTGTGTGTTGTCAACGTCTCACACACACACTCAGCTGCTGTGACGTGAAGTGCCACGTAGCTACACACACACACACACACACACACACTGAGGAGGAGGAGGAGGGTCGCGCGCTCCACTGTTTTTAACGTTCACGTTAAAATTTTCGCTTCTTTTTGCGACATTTTACTAACGTACACACACACACACGCGCGCGTGTTTACACAGCTATACTTGTGAGGACACAGCTATGGCTCCCATTCATTCCTTAACCATAACTAGTTAATAACTAACCCTCGCCTTAACCATAACAAGCTAGGTTTAAGCTAGGTTTATGCTAGGAAACAAACGCACACATACAGTGGAGATGAGTGTTACAGAGGCGTGTCAGGACACTCCTGGGGCCTGGGGGGTGGGGGGGGCTCACAGACTGTGCATAAGAATGCCAGGCTCCTCCCACAGAACAAATCCCCCCCGCCCGTCGCGCTGGTTTCAAAACCGTTTCCGACCTCCGTGGATTTAGAGTTCGAGCGATATATCGCAGAACTGAGTTTATCCCACACTTACGCTGCCCCCTGGTGGTTTTATACAACTCTCGGAAACTAGCGTTCCGCCACCGTGCTCTGTTTATACAGTGTAATAAAAGTTATTAGCGTCTTAGCTAGCGTTGTGTTTCCATGATTATCTTTACACAGGTGGAATCAGTTTTCTTTCTTATCCCGATTCATTCGTCTTCTACGCTAGCTGTTAACGCGTTTATCTTCAGTGACCGAACTTTAACGTTCTCTGAATCTTTAGTGATTAAAACGTTATAATAATATGGACTTTTTTCGCGTAATATTACAACTTTTTCCACATAATATGGACTTTTTATCGTAATAATTAGACTTTTTTTTGCGTAAAATTACAACTTTTTACGCGTGATATGGCCTTTTTCTGGTAATAGTATGACTTTTTGTTGCGTTATATGGACTTGTTCTCGTAATATTACGACTTTTTGCGCGTAATATTACAACTTTTTTCACGTTATATGGACTTTTTCTCGTAATATAACGACTTTTTTCCCGTTATATTACAACTTTTTTCTCGTAATATTGACTTTTTCTCGTAAAATTACGGCTTTTTCCACATATAGACTTTTTTCCGTAATATTACAACTTTTTTCTCGTAATATGGACTTTTCCTCGTAATATGGACTTTTTCTCGTAATATTACGACTTTTTCCACATATAGACTTTTTCTCGTAATATTACAACTTTTTTCATGTAATATGGACTTTTTGTCGTAAAATTATGACTTTTTCCATATATGGACTTTTTCTCTTATTATTCCGACTTTTTCTCATAATATGGACTTTTTCTCGTAAAATTACAACTTTTTTCTCGTAATGTGGACTTTTTCTCGTAAAATTACGACTTTTTCCACATATGGACTTTTTCTCTTATTATTCCGACTTTTTCTCATAATATGGACTTTTTCTTGTAAAATTAAGACTTTTTCCACATATGGACTTTTTCTCATAATATTAAGATTTTTTCCGCGTAATAAGGACTTTTTCTCGTAATATTACGACTTTTTTGCATAATATGGACTTTTTCATGTAATATTACAACTTCTTTACCGTAATATGGACTTTTTCTCGTAATATACGACTTTTTCCTCGTAATATGGACTTTTTCTCGTAATATTATGATTTTTTCCGCATAATTAGTGATTCGGTAAAACGTCGTACCGTTAGCCTGTTTGCGACTTTTCTTTTTTTTTACACTTCATCTTCATTATTTATGAAAACGGCACCAGTTTCCTGACATAATTTCCTCGTACATACGTCAAAAATGCGTCATTCTGCAAACAAGTGCGTAACTTTACGTCCGACTGTTCGCTGACAGGATTGCGCGACGTCGTCTATTGGACGATTCCGGCTGTCAATCACACCAGTGTCCACGCCCATCTGTTTTATCTGTGAAACTAGTGATCGAATTATGACACTTTTATTCGTCATGATCGTACAATGATCTTTTACTGAGTAAATGTAGCGTCTAAAAATTAGTGAAAAACACAGAAAAATAAACCACGCCCCCTGCTGGAAATACACGGACACACCATGGGCTGTCACTGGGACATAGAATCCCGTCTGTAAATATCATTTACTGTGAGTTTTGTGAAGTGTAATTGTTTGTTTACTTGTTTTTATATATAGGGAGAAAAGTTCGGTCCATTCGCGGGCGAGAAAAAACTGCCGGGTGAACTGGACGAGAGTTCTGACACCAGGCTGATGTGGGAGGTAAACGTTAAAATAACACGTTTAATAACACGTTCACGTCTTTATTTCACTGTTAGACACACGTTAACAACAGGAAACTCACGTTTGTAAACCACTCACTCTCCCACACCAAACCCCATAGAGAAAATCAGTGATTTTAGCTCACGGGGGACACAGGAGCTGCTGGTCTACTGCTGCCTCGTGTGGTCACTTTGTGTCACTGAGGTCAATCTGAACAAAGGTTTTTTAAAGCCGTATTGACAAAATAAGACATTGTAAGTTAGTGATGGAGGCAGCAGTGGATCAACAACTCCTGTGAACTCCTGTGTCTCTGTGATGTTAAAATCACTGATTTTCTCTATGGGGTTTGGTGTGGGAGAGTGAGTGGTTTACAAACTTCAGTTTCCTGTTAAAAAAAAACCGTCAAACTAATTAAGACATTGTTTCCAGGTCCGAGGCAGTAAAGGAGACGTTCTCTACATCCTGGACGCCAGTAATCCTCGTCACGCTAATTGGCTGCGCCTTGTGCATCAGGCGCCGTCGCAGGAGCAGAAGAACCTGGCAGCCATTCAGGTGAGTTAGTGTTCAGTGGGTAAACAAGGACATCATCATCATCAATATTATGACTTTTCTCGTGAATAATTGACTTTTTCTCGCAATGTTAAGACTTTTTTCACACAATATTGATGTTTTGCGTAATGTTGACTTTTGGCGTAATAATTAATTTCTCATACTAACACAACTTTTTTTTAATAATATTACGGCTTTTTTCTCAGAATACCTTTTTCTCGTAATTTGGACTTTTTCTTGTAATATTCAGATTATACGCATAATATGGACTTTTTGTAATATTATGACTATTTTAACGTAATATTGACGTTTTGCGCAATATTGACGTTTTGCGTAATGTTGACTTTTGGTGTAATAATTAATTTCTCATATTAACACAACTTTTTTTGCGTAATATTGACTTTTTCTCATAAAATTACGACTTTTTTCTCGGAGTACTAGAACTTTTTTCTCATAATTTGGACTTTTTCTCGTAATATTCAGATTATTTGCATAATATGGACTTTTTGTAACATTATGACTTTTTAACGTAGTATTGACGTTTTGCGTAATATTATGCCATTTTCTCGTAATATTACGATTTTTTTCACATAATATTGATGGTTTGCGTAATGTTGACTTTTGGTGTAATATTTTTCTCATACTAACACAACTTTTTTTGCGTATTATTGACTTTTCCCACTTATTATTGACATTTTGTTTAATATTATGAGATTTTCGCATAATATGGACTTTTTCTCGTAATACTATGACTTTTTATCATAATTTCGACTTTTTCTCTTAATATTCAGATTTTTCGCGTAATATGGACTTTTTGTAATATTATGACTTTTTTAACGTAATATGGATGTTTTGCATGTCTTTGACTTTTTCTTGCAATATTCCGCCTTTTTTTCCCGCATAATATTGACATTTTACGCAATATTATGCCTTTTTCTCGTAATATTACGACTTTTTTTTTGCATAATATTGACGTCTTGTGTTATGTTGACTTTTGGTGTAATATTTTTTCTCATATAAACAAAACTTTTTTTTGCGGAATATTTATTTTTCACACTTATTATTGACATTTTGTGTAATATTATGAGATTTCGCATAATCGGAATATTACAACTTTTTTCTCGGAATACTTCGACTTTTTTCTCGGAATTTGGACGGTTTCTCGTAATATTACGACTTTTTCTTGTAGTAATATGACTCTTTCCATTGACTTATTTGTAATATTCTGACTTTTTTAGCGTAATATTGACATTTTGCGTAAATTATTGACTTTTTCATAAAATGACTTTTTCTCATAATAATAAAACTTTTTTGGGGGTAATAATGAACTTTTCTCGTAATATTCCGACTTTTTTCACATAATATGGACTTTTTCCTGTAATAGTGCAACTTTTTTTGCGTATTATTGACTTTTTCTCGTAATACAACAAATTTTTAGTGTAATATGGACTTTTTCGCGTAATATTATGACTTTTTTGCAGATTTACTTTTCTTGTAATACTACAAATTTTTAGTGTAATATAGACTTTTTCTTGTAGTATTACGACTTTTTTCCACATAGTGTGGACTTTTTCTCATATCATTAACTTTTTTATCCCGTAACATTGACTTTTTGTGTAATATAATCTCTTTTTTATATCTCTTTAACGATATTATAACCTATTAAAATTCATCATTATAATGAAGAAAATCCACATTTAAATCAGAAAAACAACCCAAAACAAAGACAATTCTGTATTTTCTTATTTATTTCAGTAGCAATGTATTTTTATGTGATTATTTTGGTAGATATTTTAATTTTCACACAAAAAAGATGATTGAAAAGTGTGATATTTGACTTTTTTTGGTAGTTTTTCAACAAAACTAAACCCCTGAACACATCTGGGTGAGTTCACCTCTTGCACTCTGATAAAAAACAACTGCTTCCTTCAGCCGAGGAAGAAAAATAGAAGTGAAACGAGGAGAAGATGAGGAGTTCAGGTTCTCGGGGGTCGACTTCCTCTCGGCGAAGACGCGAGCGCCGCGGCGTGATTGGTCGCTCAGAGGTCACGGCGTGTGCGTTTTAAGCTCTGCGTTCCATCAGCGCTGACATTTATTGCGCGGCTTTCCTCTCTCTTAATCGTTATTTATGTACATTTAGAATCCCATCGTTAAAACAAAAACGGCGCTTTGATTTTATTAGCGTGACCTCTGAGGACCGAGTGTTGACCTGTGACCTCAGCGTGAGGTCACGTCACAGCGTAATGAGTTCAGCCTCAGTGTCATTACCATAAATGGTTCTAGCTTTTATTTAAATATAGATAATGAGAATAATAACTGACAGGAAACTCTCCCCACACCAAACCCCATTGAGAAAATCAGTCATTTTAGGAGCTGCTGGTCTACTGCTGCCTCGTGTGGTCACTTTGTGTCACTGAAGTTAATCTGAACAAAGATTTTTTAAAGCAGAATTGACAAAATAAGACATTGGAACTTAGTGATGGAGGCAGCAGTGGATCAACAACTCCTGTGTGCTGTGATGTTAAAATCTTGTAAAAATCACTGATTTTCTCTGTGGACTTTGGTGTGGGAGAGTGAGTGGTTAACAAACCAGGTTTATAGAAGGGAAAAAACTTTTTTTTACATAATATTGACGTTTTGCGTAATGTTGACTTTTGGTGTAATAATTAATTTCTCATACTAACACAACTTTTTTTTGCGTAATATTGACTTTTTCTCGTAAAATACTAGAACTTTTTTCTCGTAATTTGGACTCTTTCTCGTAATATTCAGATTATTCGCATTATATGGACTTTTTGTAATATTATGACTTTTTTAACGTAATATTGACGTTGTGCAATATTGACGTTTTTGCATTATATTATGCCATTTTCTCGTAATATAACGACTTTTCTCACATAATATTGACATTTTGCGTAATATTGACTTTTCCCACTTATTACTGACATTTTGTGTAATATTATGTATTTTTCTTGTAATATTCAGATTTTTTCGCCTAATATGGACTTTTTCGCCTAATATGGACTTTTTCGCCTAATATGGACTTTTTCGTAATATTATGACTTTTTTAATGTAATATTGACGTTTTGCGACTTTTGGATAATAATATGACTTTTTCTCATAATTATACAACTTTTTTGGGTAATAATGTATTTTTCTCGTAATATTACAACTTTTTTAGCATAATATGGCCTTTTTTTTCGTAATATTACAACTTTTTTCTCTGAATACTACGACTTTTTTACTCGTAATTTGGACTTTTTCTCGTAATATTACAACTTTTTTCTCGTAATATTACAACTTTTTTCTCGTAATTTGGACGGTTTCTCGTAATATTACAACTTTTTTCTCGTAATATTACAACTTTTTTCTCGTAATTTGGACTCTTTCTTGTAATATTACGACTTTTTCTCGTAGTAAAACAACTTTTTTCACATAATATTGACGTTTTGTGTAATATTATGTATTTTTCTTGTAATATTCAGATTTTTTCGCCTAATATGGACTTTTTCGTAATATTATGACTTTTTTAATGTAATATTGACGTATTGCGACTTTTGGATAATAATATGACTTTTTCTCATAATAATACAACTTTTTTGGGTAATAATGTATTTTTCTCGTAATATTACAACTTTTTTAGCATAATATGGCCTTTTTTTTCGTAATATTACAACTTTTTTCTCAGAATACTACAACTTTTTTCTCGTAATTTGGACTTTTTCTCGTAATATTCAGATTATTCGCATAATATTGACTCTTTGTAATATTATGACTTTTTAACCTAATATTCACTTTTTGCGTAATATTATGCCATTTTCTCGTAATATTACGACTTTTTTCTCGGAATACTACAACTTTTTTCTCGTAATTTGGACTTTTTCTCGGAATATTCAGATTAGTCGCATAATATGGACTTTTTGTAATGTTATGACGTTTTGCACAATATTGGCGTTTTGCATAATATTATGCAATTTTCTCGTAATGTTACAACTTTTTTCACATAATATTGACTTTTTGCGTAATGTTGACTTTTGGTGTAATAATTAATTTCTCATACTAACGCAACTTTTTTTTTTGCGTAATATTGACTTTTTCTCGTAATATGACAACTTTTTTCTCGGAATACTACGACTTTTCACTCGTAATTTGGACTTTTTTGTAATATTCTGATTTTTTAGCGTAATATTGACATTTATATACTATACTACATATACAAATACATATACATACTACACATTTTTAGTGAAATATGGAGTTTTTCTTATAGTATTATGACTGAAAAAACTGATTTGCACCACTTAACAAAAGGCTCATAAAATCTTAAGAACATGTTTTACGTCTTTATCTCACTTTTCCAACAGGAAACTGAAGTTTGTAAACCACTCACTCTCCCACACCAAAGCCCATAGAGAAAATCAGCGATTTTTACAAGATTTTAACATCACAGCACACAGGAGTTGATGATCCACTGCTGCCTCCATCAGTAAATTCAAATATCTTATTTTGTCAATTCGGCTTTTTAAATGCTATGTTCTGACTTACATTAGTGACACAAAGTCACCACACGAGGCAGCAGTAGACCAGCAGCTCCTGTGTCTCCTGTGAGCTAAAATCGCTGATTTTCTCTATGGGCTTTGGTGTGGGAGAGTGAGTGGTTTACAAACGTCAGTTTCCTGTTGTTAAAGTCTGTCTAACAGTGAAATAAAGACGTGAACGTGTTCTTAAAGACGCCGTAGACTTTAGATGATGTGGATTTTTGACGCGGTTCAGTCAAAATTGTTGTTGTTTTTGTTGTTCTGTCAGGATGGAGAAAACATCTTCTACCTGGCGGTGGATGACATCGAGGCCGACACGGAGCTCCTGATTGGCTACCTGGACAGCGACATGGAGGAGGAGGACGAGGAGGAAGAGGAGGAGGTCGTCAAAGACGAGGACGAGAGCAGCAAGGAGGCCAAACATCTCGTCGAGATGGGTAAAGTGGAAATATTTCGTTTGTGTCATCACAGTATTCACTCTCCCACACCAAAGCCCATAGAGAAAAACAGCGATTTTAGCTCACGGGGGGACACAGGAGCTGCTGGTCTGCTGCTGCCTCGTGTGGTCACTTTGTGTCAGTGAGTCGGAATGAAAATTTTTAAAAGCCGAATTGACAAAATCAGACATTTGAACTTAGTGATGGAGGCAGAAGTGGATCAACAACTCCTGTGTGATTTTATGTTAAAATCTTGTAAAATCGTTGATTTTCTCTATGGGGTTTGGTGCAGGGAGAGTGAGTGAGTGCGTTTGTAAACTTTAGTTTGTACAATATCTTAAAAATATTATGTTCACTGTTTATCTGCACATTAGACTGACATTTGGGGTAAAAAGAAAAAAAAATAATAATAATTTTGTGACACTCTTTAAACCACTCACTCTCCCACACCAAATCCCATAGAGAAAATCGGCGATTTTTACAAGATTTAACATAAAATCACGCAGGAGTTGTTGATCCACTGCTGCCTCCATCACTAACTTCTAATGTCTTATTTTGTCGATTCGGCTTTTGAAAACCTCTGTTCAGGTTGACCTCAGTGACACAAAGTGACCACACGAGGCAGCAGTTAGAGCAGCAGCTCCTGTGTCCGACGTGAGCTAAAATCGCCGGTTTTCTCTATGGGCTTTGGTGTGGGGAGAATAATCAGTTTAAAGAGTGTCACAAACTCAATTTTTCAGCCTCAAAAGGTCGGTCTAATGTGCAGATAAACAGAGAACATATTCTTAAGATATTGCACAAATTAAAGTTTGTAAACTCACTCACTCTCCCACACCAAAGCCCATAGAGAAAATCAGCGAGTGAGTTTGTAAACTTTAGTTTGTACAATATCTTTAGAATATTATGTTCACTGTTTATCTGCACATTAGACTGACCTTTGGGGTAAAAAAAAAAAAATTAATAAAATTTGTGACACTCTTTAAACCACTCACTCTCCCTCACCAAACCCCATAGAGAAAATCAGCAATTTTTACTAGATTTAACATAAAATCACGCAGATGCTGCCTCCATCACTAACTTCTAATGTCTTATTTTGTCAATTCGGCTTTTAAAAATCTTCGTTCAGATTTACCTCAGTGACACAAAGTGACCACACGAGGCAGCAGTAGACCAGCAGCTCCTGTGTCCGACGTGAGCTAAAATCGCCGGTTTTCTCTATGGGCTTTGGTGTGAGGAGAATAATCTGTTTTTACAAACTTTAATTTTTAAGCTTTATAATTGTGTGTGTGTGTGTGTGTGTGTGTGTGCTAGAACTGGTGATAAAGAAGGAGGATCACCCGTGTCTGCTGTGCGAGAGCAGCTTCCCCAGCGAGGAGATCCTGGCCGCTCACCTGCAGAGTCTGCACCAGAGACCCAGCACCGAGGAGAAGGAGTTCAAGTGCAGGAACTGTGGCAAGAAGTTCCCCGTCAAACAGGCTCTGCAGAGACAGTGGGTTTTACATCCTAATACATAACTCACTCTGTCACAAAAACACAAAACAACACAAAATTCATCAGCGTTATTCACTTTCTATTGTGATGGACGATTAAAGATGACTTCTGAAGAAGTTATAGCGATTTTTCAGCTTCTTAAAAGTGAAAAATGTCAATATTTTCCGGTTTCTTTGCTCCGAATCGCAAAGAAATCGTTAAAACTGAACCATTTTGGTTTGAAAACATCACTATTTTCAACATTTTTCAACATTTTCCGCACAAAAGAGTCATATTTTCGTCATTACCAAAGACGAACCGGTGCCATTTTTGCACCTAAACGTCATTTTCATTAGAATTTTTTTGTAAATAATACGTTTTCAACATAGAAATAACAATAACTGTAGGATTCTGATGATTATTTTGTGATAATTGTTGACTTTTTGTTGTTTTTAAAACCTCCCTCAGTGTTTTACATTGCTCTGAGGCGCTGAATCCTTCAGGCGACTCCAGAGGTTTTCTCTGTGGACTTTGGTGTGGGAGAGTGAGTTTTACAGAAGGAAAAAAAATGATTTTACAGGAAACTGAAGTTTTTTGAAACCACACCAAACCCCATGGAGAAAATCACTGATTTTAAATGTGGAAAATGTGAATATTTTCCGGTTTCTTTGCTCCGAATCGCAAAGAAATCGTTAAAACTGAACCATTTTGGTTTGAAAACATCACTATTTTCAACATTTTTCAACATTTTCTGCACAAAAGAGTCATCGATATATTGATATTTGCATTTATGTGTACAAATATGAATAGAAAACGTTATTTTCATTAGAAAAAATTGAGTAAATATTAAGTTTTCAACAACTTTTTGTTGTTTTTTAAAACCCCCCTCAGTAAAATCACTGATTTTAAATGTGAAAAATGTCAATATTTTCCCGTTTCTTTGCTCCGTATCGCAAAGAAATCGTTAAAACTGAACCATTTTGGTTTGAAAACATCACTATTTTCAACATTTTTCAACATTTTCTGCACAAAAGAGTCATCGATATATTGATATTAGCATTTATATGTACAAATGTGAATAGAAAAC
This sequence comes from Microchirus variegatus, assembly GCF_963457635.1. Taxonomy (NCBI): domain Eukaryota; kingdom Metazoa; phylum Chordata; class Actinopteri; order Pleuronectiformes; family Soleidae; genus Microchirus; species Microchirus variegatus. Next base: position 36,680,984 of record NC_139805.1, read on the forward strand.
GTCATTTTCATTAGAAAAAATTGAAGTTTTCAACAACTTTTTGTTGTTTTTTAAAACCTCCCTCAGTGTTTTACATTGCTCTGAGGCGCTGAATCCTTCAGGCGACTCCAGAGGTTTTCTCTGTGGACTTTGGTGTGGGAGAGTGAGTTTTACATAAGGAAAAAAAATGATTTTACAGGAAACTGAAGTTTTTTGAAATCACACCAAACCCCATGGAGAAAATCACAGATTTTAAATGTGAAAACTGTGAATATTTTCTCGTTTCTTTGCTCCGTTTCGCAAAGAAATCGTTAAAACTGAACCATTTTGGTTCAAAAAACATCACTATTTTCAACATTTGTCAACATTTTCTGCACAAAAGAGTCATCGATATATTGATTTATGCATTTTTATGTGCAAATATGAATAGAAAACATCATTTTCATTCGAAAAAATTGAAGTTTTCAACAACTTTTTGTTCTTTTTTAAACCTCCCTCAGTGTTTTACTTTGCTCTGAGGCGCTGGATCCTTCAGGCGACTCCAGAGGTTTTCTCTGTGGACTTTGGTGTGGGAGAGTGAGTTTTACATAAGGAAAACTGAAGTTTTTTGAAACCACACCAAACCCCATGGAGAAAATCACTGATTTTAAATGTGAAAAATGTGAATATTGTCTTGTTTCTTTGCTCCGTATCACAAAGAAATCGTTAAAACTGAAGCATTTTGGTTTGAAAACATCACTATTTTCAACATTTGTCAACATTTTCTGCACAAAAGAGTCATCGATATATTGATATTTGCATTTATATGTACAAATATGGATAGAAAACTTAATTTTCATTAGAAAAAATTTAAGTTTTCAACAACTTTTTGTTGTTTTTAAAACCTCCCTCGGTTTTTTACATTGCTCTGAGGCGCTGGATCCTTCAGGCGACTCCAGAGGTTTTCTCTGTGGACTTTGGTGTGGGAGAGTGAGTTTTACACAAGGAAAAAACTGATTTTACAGGAAACTGAAGTTTTTTGAAATCACACCAAACCCCATGGAGAAAATCACTGATTTTAAATGTGGAAAATGTGAATATTTTCCGGTTTCTTTGCTCCGTATCGCAAAGAAATTGTTAAAACTGAACCATTTTGGTTTGAAAACATCACTATTTTCGACATTTTTCAACATTTTCTGCACAAAAGAGTCATCGATATATTGATATTAGCATTTATATGTACAAATGTGAATAGAAAACGTCATTTTCATTAGAAAAAATTGAAGTTTTCAACAACTTTTTGTTGTTTTTTAAACCTCCCTCAGTGTTTTACATTGCTCTGAGGCGCTGGATTTCAGGCGACTCCAGAGGTTTTCTCTGTGGACTTTGGTGTGGGAGAGTGAGTTTTACACAAGGAAAAAACTGATTTTACAGGAAACTGAAGTTTTTTGAAATCACACCAAACCCCATGGAGAAAATCACAGATTTTAAATGTGGAAAATGTGAATATTTTCTAGTTTCTTTGCTCCGTATCGCAAAGAATTCGTTAAAACTGAAGCATTTGGTTAAAAAAACATCACTATTTTCAACATTTGTCAACATTTTCTGCACAAAAGAGTCATCGATATATTGATTTTTGCATTTATATGTACAAATATGAATAGAAAATGTCATTTTCATTAGAAAAAAATGAAGTTTTCAACAACTTTTTGTTGTTTTTTTAAAACCTCCCTCAGTGTTTTACATTGCTCTGAGGCGCTGGATCCTTCAGGCGACTCCAGAGGTTTTCTCTGTGGACTTTGGTGTGGGAGAGTGAGTTTAACATCAGGAAAAAACTGATTTTACAGGAAACTGAAGTTTTTTGAAATCACACCAAACCCCATGGAGAAAATCACAGATTTTAAATGTGGAAAATGTGAATATTTTCCGGTTTCTTTGCTCCGTATCGCAAAGAAATCGATAAAACTGAACCATTTTGGTTTGAAAACATCACTATTTTCAACATTTGTCAACATTTTCTGCACAAAAGAGTCTTCGATATATTGATATTTGCATTTATATGTACAAATATGAATAGAAAACGTCATTTTCATTAGAAAAAATTGAGTAAATATTACGTTTTCAATAACTTTTTGTTGTTTTCTTAAAACCTCCCTCAGTGTTTTACATTGCTCTGAGGCGCTGGATCCTTCAGGCGACTCCAGAGGTTTTCTCTGTGGACTTTGGTGTGGTTTCAAAAAACCACACCAAAGTCCATAGAGAAAATCACTGATTTTAAATGTGAAAAATGTCAAAATCTCACGTTTTCAACATATAAATAGCAATAACTGCAGGATTCGGATGATTATTTTGTGATAATTGTTGAATCTGTTGTTTTTTAAAACCTCCCTAAATGTGAAAAATGTGAATATTTTCTCGTTTCTTTGCTCCGTATCACAAAGAAATGGTTAAAACTGAACCATTTTTGTTTGAAAACATCACTATTTTCAACATTTGTCTGACATTTTCTGGACAAAAAAGTCTTTGATATAGTGATATATACATGTATATGTACAGATATTAATATAATAGTTTGTATCAACCCTTGTGTACAATTACATGTTAATATTTTAGTCATTATCAAAGACGAACTGGTGCCGTTTTTGCACCTAAACGTCATTTTAATGAGAAAAAATATAGTAAATATATCGTTTTCAACAACTTTTTGTTGTTTTTTAAAACCTCCCTCAGTGTTTTACATTGCTCTGAGGCGCTGGATCCTTCAGGCAACTTTCTCTGTGGACTTTGGTGTGGGAGAGTGAGTTTAACATAATGAAAAAAAAGATTTTTTACATCTTTATCTCACTTTTCCAACAGGAAACTGAAGTTTTTTGAAACCGCACCAAACCCCATAGAGAAAATCACTGATTTTAAATGTGAAAAATGCCAAAATCTCACGTTTTCAACATATAAATAACTGCAGGATTCGGATGATTATTTTGTGATAATTGTTGACTCTCTGTTGTTTTTTAAATCCTCCCTCAGTGTTTTGCATTGCTCCGAGGCGCTGGATCCTTCGGGCGACTCCAGAGCTCACCAGTGCTCGCTGTGTCACAACACGTTCAGCTCAGAGTCGAGGTGAGCCGGCGTTTTTATGCAAACCTGCTTTTACGCGGAGACTTATTCGCGTTATTCTGTCGCTGAATCACCTCCTCTTCCTCTTCCTCTTCCTCCTCCTCTTCCTCTTGCTCCTCACAGTTTCGAGCAGCATAAAGAAGCCTGCAAAGGCGACGCCAGGTTCATCTGCAAAGCGGAAAGCTGCGGTAAACGCTTCAAGAGCAAGGACGCGCTGAAGAAGCACAAAGGGAACGTCCACACAGGTCAGAGCGGCTCGGCTCTCTGGTTTGGATTGATTTCTGCAACGTGGAGGCGAGACGCGTCTCTGATTACCCGCCGCTCGCTAACTGCTGACCTGTGCGTCCCGGGGAAACGACTCGCTCCGTCAGATAATCGGACTTCCGTCAGCCGTTTAGAGTCCCGACGCCGGTCGAGTCCAGATCCGGGGCCTTTAATTTAGCGCAGAGTCTGAGCTCGGTGGAAAACGAAGGGAAACGGCGATTTTAGCCGCTTTACCGGATAAAATGTATCTAAAGAACATCGTTTAGCAACTGTTAGACTGACTTTTCCAACGGGAAACTGAAGTTTCACTCTCCTCCACACACCAAAGCCCATAGAGAAAATCAGTGATTTTAGCCAATGGGGGAAACAGGAGCTGCTGGTCCACTGCTGCCTCGTGTGGTCACTTTGTGTCACTGAGGTCAATCAGAGCAAAGGTTTTCAAAAGCCGAATTGACAAAATATGTCATCGTAACTTAGGGATGGAGGCAGCAGTGGATCGACAACTCCTGTGTGCTGTGATGTTTAATTCTTGTAAAAATCGCTGATTTTCTCTATGGGGTTTGGTGTGGGGAGTTTGACTGGTTTACAAACTTCACTTTCCTGTTGTTAAAGTCCGTCTAATAGCGAAATAAAGACGTGAACGTGTTCTTCAGACGTCGTAGACTTAAACTGAAGTAGATTTTATGAGACAAATCTTTTGTTCAGCGGCTAAAATCAGTTTTTCTTCACTCAAAAGGAGCCACACCAAACCCCATAGAGAAAATCAGTGATTTTAGCCAATGGGGGAAACAGGAGCTGCTGGTCCACTGCTGCCTCGTGTGGTCACTTTGTGTCACTTAAATAAATATAACTTAAGACTCTCAAATGCCGAAAATCACTGATTTTCACTATGGTCTTTGGTGTGGGAGAGTGAGTGGTTTGCAAACTTCCGTTTCCTTTTGTAAAAACACTGTCGAACAGTGAAATAAGGCAATAAACATATTCTTTAGACATCATAGATTCACACTGACGTATATTAGTGGCTAAAATCGGCTTTTTGTTGCTGTTTATTTCCCCCGTTGTAGTTGATGTTTTTGTCCTATATTTTTCTTTTTACAGGGAGCGCGCGGCGGAAGCTCACGTGCACCATATGCAACAGGAAGTGCTCCTCGTCTCTGAATCTACAGGAACACAGGAAGGTGAGAGTCGATCAGATCTGTGATGATTTACTGGGTCTCTGTGACCTTAACGTTCCTCTTAAACTCTCTGAGTTCACGGCGTCAAATCACATCAAATCTCTGCCTAGGCCGGTTGCGGTGAAACAGATGTATAACAGTTGTATAAAGTTTATAATAACAGGTCATAATATTTTTGTTGTATTTTAATGTAATTTTATACTCACAACAATCTCTATCATGATGATTATCATGACAATACTGCAAGAGGATCTGGATCCTGCAGCCCAGGACTCACAGGTACCTGCAGAGTGAGCACAGGGAGGTTAATACTACTACTACTACTACTACTATTACTACTAAGTAGTTATTTTTGCACCCACACCAAGTAGTGATGGTGAACTTGACCTCTACATCAATGTGGGATTGGGTGCCTTGCTTTGGGGCACCACAGCCCTTGACCGTCCTGGGATTTTAACCCTTTGGTTGCTAGGCAAATTCATTCCCTCTTGGCCTACTACTTCTAACAGTACTAATAGCATAACACAGTAGGGTTAGGGTTGGGGTTAGGGTGATTATCATGACAATACTGCAAGAGGATCTGGATCCTGCAGCCCAGGACTCACAGGTACCTACAGAGTGAGCACAGGGAGATTAATACTACTTCTACTACTACTACTATTACTACTAAGTAGTTATTTTTGCACCCACACCAAGTAGTGATGGTGAACTTGACCTCTACATCAATGTGGGATTGGGTGCCTTGCTTTGGGGCACCACAGCCCTTGACCGTCCTGGGATTTTAACCCTTTGGTTGCTAGGAAAATTAATTCCCTCTTGGCCTAATACTTCTAACAGTAATAATAGCATAACGCAGTAGGTTCAGGATTGGGGTTGGGGTTGGGGTTAGGCTGGTTATCATGACAATACTGCAACAGGATCTGGATCCTGCAGCCCAGGACTCAGAGGTACCTGCAGAGTGAGCACAGGGAGGTTAATACTACTACTACTACTACTATTACTACTTAGTAGTTAGGAATTTTAACCCTTTGGTTGCTAGGCGAATTCATTCCCTCTTGGCCTACTACTTCTAACAGTACTAATAGAATACTGCAAGAGGATCTGGATCCTGCAGCCCAGAACTCACAGGTACCTGCAGAGTGAGCACAGGGAGGTTAATACTACGACTACTACTATTACTACTAAGTAGTTATTTTTGCACGCACACCAAGTAGTGATGGTGAATCTGACAGCTACATCAATTTGGGATTGGGTGCCTTGCTTTGGGGCACCACAGCCCCTGGGATTTGAACCCTTTGGTTGCTAGCCAAATTCATTCCCTCTTGGCCGACTACTTCTAACAGTACTAATAGCATCACAAAGTAGTCACAAGCACCTGCAGATCAAGCAATTTCCATCAGGAGTAGTACCAAAAATAACTAGGTCGAACAGTTCCATTCTTTGGCACCCTTCCCTTGGGGTACCACAGTAAAATGGTACGGTCAGAAAAACGGTGTAAATAACACCAGGACTTTACCAAACCAAACCGAAACACAGCATTAATAAGAATCAGGTCTGGTTCTGGATCCCGCAGCCCTACAGTCACCGGTATCTTTAGCGCAGATAGAGCCAGGACAGCTGTTCCTTCTTCACGATCTATACGTTACATATTTATTCTGGGCGACTCAGCACACAGGGGCTCGGTGTCTTTGTCTCCAGCTCGTCCCGCGGGTCCCGTGAAACCCGAGGCGTTCTGTCAGCAGAAACCTCGTCGCCTGGATTCTCCCCCCGTAAGTTTTGGGTCGCTGTGTCGTTAGCGTACTCCTGAACGCTGGCCACGGCCCATTCGTTATAATAATAATAAAAAAGTATGACTTTGTCAGAGGTTAGCGCTCTCAGGCTAATGCGCATTCCATTTAAAGACGGGGTTTCATATCGCGATGGAGCGCCGTTGTACTGGAATCAAATAAAGCGACGATTGACCTCGCTTTTTGCGCGACCGGTGTGAAGGAGGGTGGTGGAAAATTGTGTCGGTGGAGGCGGACTGTTAAGAGTCCCACTGAGGCCAATGAAAAACAATCAGAGGAGTTCCTGCTGGAGTCACAAAACGTGTTTAAATGCTGACCTCACACACACACACACACACAGGTTTTACTGCCGCGGAAAGTTCAGTCCACCCACTCCACACAAACCACCGACACTTTCAAGCACAAACAGTTTCCTGTTTCAAGTCGACCTCCCGCAGGTGGATGAGTGTTTGGAACCGAAGATGATTCAATTCTATCACGGTGGTATAGCCACACCATGTACCGTGTCATCACAACGTAAAAGTACCTTTCAGGAATAAGCAGGTAGTCCGACTTCCTTTGTTTACGCTATAATCCGCCCCGTCTCGGGTACAGCAGCGGTCTGACTTCAAACCGACTTCGCTAAATAGCTATGTTTACATCGTTTAAAAAGTCGTGCCGATCCGAAAACACAGCGTTTGTTCGAGCTCATAGGAGCAGCTACGAGATGCATTCAAGGACCATGTACCATGTCATCGCGACACTAAAGAGCCATCACACCAAACACCAAGGGCCTTTTTAAAGTACCACAGGTAAAATATTAGCCTGGGATCCTTTCAGGAATAAGCAGGTAGTCCGACTTCCTTGTTTACGCTATATCCCGCCCCCCGACTTCACTGTGACTTCGCTAAATAGCTATGTTAACGTCATGATACATTTTTAAAAAGTCATGTAAACCAGTGTTGTTTTTGACAACCATCTTAGATTTAGTCTTAGTCTTTTGGACTAAAATGCTTATTAGTTTTAGTCACATTTGAGTCACTTCTATATGTGATAGTTTTAGTCTAGTTTTAGTTGACGAAACCTGGAACCATTTGCTTCTGAAAAACCCTTTTCCAGAAGAAAGTTCTTGGTGACACTAATGGTTTTTGATCCAGAGAACCCTTTAAAACCAGGTGAAACCTTTGTAAAAGGTTCTATGTGGAGCCAAAAAGGGTTCTCCTATGAGGACAAGCCAAAGAACATTATATGGTTCTACTGAGAGTGTACGCTTTAACCTTAAAAAGTTTCTCAATCCTGGTCCTCAGAGACCTCTGTCCTACCTTTGCAAGGTCTTTGAGGACCAGGATTGAGAGTCTCAGCTTTAAAGAACACTCACTGAAACCCTAGAGTTGTTATTTCCCCTTTGTTACATACTGTAGGTCCATGAAGATACACAATATGGTTTCTCGCCCGTCTGTGGTAAAAACACATATTTTTAGAACAGTGTTTCCCAGTCCTGGTCCTCGGGGACCCCATGTTTCAGCTGTACTGTGTAGCTAACACGGTTTCAGATGTCACGACTATTGTTCTTTCAAATGTTCTCGGAATGCCACGACTTTGACTGACATTTTCACATGTCCCCAACGTTATTTGTCCAATCTGCCTTCAATAATCCACAATCGGTCAACGTCGACTGCGCTAAACATTATCTGGCGTGTTTCCGCAGCTTCGTAGCTTGAATCAAAACTGGGTCATTAAGTCTCATTCCGTTCCGAACGGCCGTCGAAAAGTTTCCGTCGCGACACGCGAGTTCCAAAGCAGCTTAAAAGCCGCCTTTGTTGTCATTAGTCGGCGCTAACTTCTGCTGAAGCAGCTGTGACAGGAGGGAGATGCTTAGCGTTAGCATTAGCATAATGCTATTGTGGATGTGTGCGTCGGGGACTGAGTGAGTTTGAAGAGATTGGAGTGGAAACTCTATGAAGCAGAGGAAAGATTTCTAAGCTTTTCATGACTTTTTCCCCCCCGACTGCAGATGTTTGTCCCATAAAATGAGACGAGATGAAGTTTTAATCGACTCAAATTTGCTCTTTTGTCGCAGGTACATGAAATATTCGACTGCCACGCGTGCGATAAGAAGTTCATCTCCACCAATCAGCTGAAACGCCACATGATCACACACTCAGGTAACGAGAAACAACAACGCTGCCGGGGAGAAACACCTGCCGCTCTCTAACGCCATCAACGCTCACCTGTATCTCCCTTTGTTTGTTTGTTTGTTTGTTTGTTTGTTTGTTTGTTTGTTGGGTCAGAGAAGCGACCGTACACCTGCGAGATCTGCAGCCGCTCGTTCAAGCGCTTGGATCAGGTGACGGCGCACAAGATCATCCACAGCGAGGACAAACCGTACAAGTGTAAGCTGTGCGGGAAGGAGTTCGCCCACCGCAACGTCTACAAGAACCACAAGAAGGTGATCACATGATTAAGAGTCAAGGTTTTAGTGTAACAGGTAACAGGTAACATGCAGTATAAATTTAAACAGAACATAAAAAAGTACACATTTATAGATATACATAGTTTTGGCTAGCTAGCTAGCTAGCTAGTGATTCGTTTTGCCAGTTAGCATAGATAGATTAACTAGCATAAATTGGTTGATTTACTCAATAAATCAAAAAAACTGATCCAAAAACTGGCTATATTTGTGTTAGCTAGTTTATTTTTGTGTTGCTACTAAGCATAGATAGATAGATAGATAGATAGATAGATAGATAGATAGATAGATAGATAGATAGATAGATAGATAGATAGATAGATAGATAGATAGATAGCAATGCCTTCTCTTAGCTAGCAATGTCTTCTTTTAGCTAACTTTAAGCTAATAGATAGATAGATAGATAGATAGATAGATAGATAGATAGATAGATAGATAGATAGATATGCCTTCTCTTAGCTAGCAATGTCTTCTTTTAGCTAACTTTAAGCTAATAGATAGATAGGAACTTTGGTATATCTGTGTAAGCTTGTTTATTTTTTGTGTTGCTAGTTAGCATAGATAGACAAATAGTTTTTAACTGGGATTATTATTGTGTTAGCTAGTTTATTTCCGTGTTGCCAGTTAGCATGGATAGATTAACTAGCATAAATGGGTTGATGGGTTCAAAAAATAAACTTTGGCTTTATTTGTGTTAGCTAGTTTATTTTTGTGTTGCTAGTTAGCATAGATAGATAGATAGATAGATAGATAGATAGATAGATAGATAGATAGATAGATAGATAGATAGATAGATAGATAGATATCACAGAATTGGGATTTTTTTTTCAAGAAAACAGCTTACATGAACTTGTAGGACTATCTAGCACTTAAGCTAGCCTAGCCATGTCATGTTTATTCCCGTCAGTAAAATGCAGTCAGATGCTAAAACTCATCTTTGACACACAAATGCACATTGACATGTTTAATAATATAGGTTTCACTGTGTTTGCGTGAGGAGGAGAGTTCTTCAGACCAAACATTTCTGACTTTGCTAACGGGCTATTTTTAGTTTTCATCAGCTCCATTGTTATTTTCTTTATACCGCAGACGGGTATTTGCTGAAAACAGAGACGCGCACTGAAAGACGCAGAGTGACGCTTCAAAGGCGGATTTATTAGTTAAGCTGCGATCAATCAGGGTCTGGTTGGTGGCGTTTATCTGTGGGGTCTGCGGCCTTCCCCTCCCCGGAGGTTCATCCCATGTTTACTTTTGGGATTGAGGTGTCACTCAGGCAGACGGGTCGGGGACGGACGGCCGGAGAGACGGACAGGCGGAGGAGGGGGATTGGGATTGAGCAGAAAAACAGAAGCACTTTGAACTTAAAGCCCCTTGAGCTGCTTTGTCTTCATCAAGTCAACAAACCAAATTGGCTGCGGAGCCTCAGCCATGATCCCTCACATCAGTCCATGAAGCCTCATCACTGCTGATCTGTCTCTGTCTCTGTCTGCAGACTCACTCTGAGGAGAGACCCTTCCAGTGTGAGGAATGTAAAGCCCTGTTCCGCACCCCTTTCTCTCTACAGCGCCACCTACTCATACACAACAGTAAGTGCGAGTGTTTTCTTTTTAAAAAACAATGCATTTATTTACATTTGGGGGAGGTGGAAAAGTTGAATATCTCAAAACTTACTGAGTGAAACTTTTCCAGGTTTTTACAATGATGATAAATGGATGTTTCCTGTTGAAAACCTTTTTTCACATTTTTTAAACGTGAGATTCTATTGGAGTTTGAGTTTTGTCTTACATGTAATTAACTAACATTTGCCAACATAATCATTAACATTAGCTAACATTAACTAACATTTGCCAACATAATCATTAACATTAGCTAACATTAACTAACATTTGCCAATATAATCATTAACGTTAGCTAACATGAACTAACATTTGCTAAAATGACAATATTAGCTAACATTTACTAGCATTTGCTAAAATGACAATATTAGCTAACATTAACTCACAATTACCAACATGATCATTAACATTAGCTAACATTAACTAACATTTGCCAGTATAATCATTAAAGATAGTGAACATGAACTAACATTTGTTAAAATGACAATATTAGCTAACATTAACTAGCATTTGCCAACATATTTGTTAACATTAGCTAGCATTAACTAACATTTTCCAACATAATTATTAACATTAGCTAACATGAACTAACATTTGCCAACATATTTGTTAACATTAACTTAACATTTAAGTGGAAAGTGAACCGGAGAGTTGCCGGTTCGAGTCCCTACCAGGTAAAAAAAAATGACTAACATTGGCTAACATGAACTAACATTTGCTAAAATTACAACTTTAACTAACATTAGCTAAAATCAGCATTAACGTTTGCTAAAATTAACATAAACAGTAGCCAACATTAGCCAATATAACTCACATTTGCCCGCATAATCATTGACATTAGCTAACATTAACCAACATAATCATTAACATCAACTAACATTGGGTAAAACAACATTAGCTAGCATTTAATAACACCATCTAACAGTAACCAGCATTTGCTAACTTAATCATTAACATTTACTAACGAGCTGAAATCAACATGATTAGCTAATATTAAGTATAGTTTGTTGATATCAACAACATTAACATTCACTAACAGTAACCAGCACCAGCATCAGCATTACTAAGATTAAATAAAATTTGCCAATATAACAATATTAACACTAGCTAACATGATCAAATGTTTGCTAACAACGTTAACTAATGTTTACGACATGAGAACGTTGTTAGACAACGATAATACGAGCAAACACACCCAAGATTTAATTACATAAAACTAGCAAATGTTGGTTACTGTTAAATATTGTTGTTGAATGTTAGCTAATGTTTGTTTTACCCAATGTTAGCTTATGTTAATGATTATGTTGGCAAATGTTAGTTTTATTAGCTAATGTTAATGTTGATTTTAGAAAATGTTAATGTTAGCTAATGTTAATGTTGACTTTTGCAAATGTCAATGTTAGCTAATCATGATTTTAGCAAATGTTAATGTTTATTTTAGCAAAATGTTAGTTTATGTTAGCTAATCTTGTAAATGTAGGAATATTTAGTTAATGTTAATGATTATGACAGTTGAACCTGTGCAACGCGCATCGCTGCTCCTAAAATTGAGCCAGATAACAAAGCGATTGTACAGCTAAAGGCATTTCCTGCCGCCGTCTCAGGAGACGAGGCTACATAACACCGCGACTTGTCCTGTGTATCAGGTTCGAGACAGTTCTATGTTCGGCGGGAGGCTCGAGTGTGCGATTTCACTTTAGTGCAGGTGAGAAAATAGACGTGTCATTGAGTAAAAGTGTCCGTCTGTGCGAGTTAATGTGAGGGCAGCGTGTTAGCTAGCGCTCCACTGAAGGGCCCGCTGAGAGAAAATCAAACACAGCTGTGCTGTGGGATTCTCAGGTGAAATCAATTCAGGATCTCACGAAAAAGAACATTTAGAAACGTTTGTTGGCTCTTTATTTACACGACCGTTTGATCAAATTCAACAAATCTGTCATTAGTTCCCTTCATAATGGGGTGTTTGTGTGTAAAAGTCACTTTGATGACCACTCAAACATCTGTGCTCGGAAGTTATTTGGCTTTTAAAAGGTCCAGTTTGTATCAGTTATTGGAGGAAAATTCATTTGCGACACCTAGATATGTTCTTTTTGTAGTAATAACCCTTATAATATGGGTTTACAGACAAGACGGTATCACAACATACTGTACAACCTACAAAGACATTTGATAAAAGTATAAATCTAAAAATAGAGAATCATAAAATATCAAAAATACTGCATTAACTAATATTTCCCAACATAATCATTAACATTAGCTAACATGAACAAGCAATTGCTAAAATGACAACATTAGCTAACATTAACTAACATTTGCCAACATAATAATTAACATTAGCTAATATGAACTAACATTTGCTAAAATGACAACATTAGCTAACATTAACTAGCATTTGCCAACATAATAATTAACATTAGCTAACATTAACTAACATTTGCCAACATAATAATTAACATTAGCTAATATGAACTAACATTTGCTAAAATGACAACATTAGCTAACATTAACAAGCATTTGCCAACATAATAATTAACATTAGCTAACAATAACTAACATTTGCCAACATAATAATTAACATTAGCTAATATGAACTAACATTTGCTAAAATGACAACATTAGCTAACATTAACTAGCATTTGCCAACATAATAATTAACATTAGCTAACATTTGCCAACATAACAATTAACATGAGCTAATATGAACTAACATTTGCTAAAATGACAACATTAGCTAACATTAACTAGCATTTGCCAACATAATAATTAACATTAGCTAACATTAACTAGCATTTGCCAACATAATAATGAACATTAGCTAACATTAACTAACATTTGCTAAAATGACAACATTAGCTAACATTAGCCAAAATCAACATTAAAATTAGCTAACATTAACATTTGCTAAAATGACAACATGAGCTAACATTTGCTTAAACCAACATTAATATTTGCTAACATTTGTTAAAATCAACATTAATATTAGCAAATATTAACATTTGCTTAAATCAACATTAACATTAGCTTCCATTAACATTTGCTAAAATCAACATTAACATTAGCTAGCATTAACATTTGCTAAAATCAACATTAACATTAGCTAGCATTAACATTTGCTAAAATCAACATTAACATTAGCTTACATTAGCATTTGCTAAAATCCCCATTAACATTTGCTTAAAATTAACATTAATAGTAGCCAACATTAGCTAATATAACTAACATTTGCCAACATAATCATTAACATTTGCTAAAATGACAACATGAGCTAACATTAACTAACATCTGTTTAAATCAACATTAATATTAGGTGACATTAATGTTTGCTAACATTTGCTATCATCAACATTAACTTTAGCTAACATAAACATTTCCTAAAAATCAACATTAGCTAACATTAATTAGCATTTGCTAAAATCAACATTAACATTTGCTAAAATCAACATTAACAGTAGCCAACATTAGCTAATATAACTAACATTTGCCAACATAATCATTAAAATTTGCTAAAATGACAACATGAGCTTACATTAACTAACATCTGCTTAAATCAACATTAACATTAGGTGACATTAATATTTGCTAACATTTGCTATAATCAACATTAACTTTAGCTAACATAAACATTTGCTAACATTAATTAGCATTTGCTAAAATCAACATTAACATTTGCTAAAATTAACATTAACAGTAGCCAACATTAGCTAATATAACTAACATTTTCCAACATAATCATTAACATTAGCTAACATTGGGTAAAACAAACATTAGCATTAACATGTATTTGAAATGGGGTTCTGCCTCATCAGGACCAGGTTGTGGTCTCCATGAAGACTCCTGGTCCTGACAAGGTCAGTGTTTATGACAAAAGAGGTCCTAAAGAGGTAACAAATACAAGTGTACACACACACACACACCGTCTGTCCAAACTCCTCTGTGAAAATGGGATGATCTCCACGTAATGGCAACAACCATTCTGCAACAATGGGGGCATTTGTTTGGAGGCGTGAGCGGCTGAGATGGTGGCCCGGCTGACCGTCTGATTCCCGTCTGTCTGCCGCTCTATTTTCGCTTCTTTTGATTGGTGAGGAAAACGAGGACGTGTTGTTTTCCCCCCGCAGCAGAGCAGTTTATTGTCGAGCAGAAACACATGTCGGGGGGGGAGTTTGTTTTCAGACACTTTCAGCCGCAGATGCACGACAAACACATTTTCCGATCAAATCTTTCTAAAGGCCGTTGTTCGGTTTCCGCGACGGAACATTTGCTTCTTTTGTCGGGGCTCTTGCCCTCAATCGCCCCCCCCCCGTAAAGCTGTAAATTGGCTCCCCCGTGGCTGCGCGTGATGACTGCGTTTAGACGAACAACAATGGATGAATGGCAACCCCGCTTCTGTCCTTTTGCACACAGGTGAGCGGACGTTCAAGTGCGACCAGTGCGACGCCACGTTCAAGAGGAAGGACACGCTCAACGTCCACATCCAGGTGGTGCACGACGGCCACAAGAAGTACAAGTGCGACCTGTGCGAGAAGGCCTTTGTCACGCCGTCGGTCCTCAAGAGCCACAAGAAGGTGAGCGACAAAAGGCCGACGATCGTCTGCCGTCGATCTTTGTCCTGGAAAATGATGATGTTCGGACAAAATTGTCGCTGCGCTTTTGTCTGAAAAGCGATGTTTTGATCGAGGAAATGATGAAGTTCTGCGACTTTGAAATGACTCCGCCTGCATTTTGAGTTCAGTCAAGGTGGCGGAAGGGAATTGGGCTTGTGACCAGAGAGGGTTGCCGTTCAAATCCCCGCCAGCTCAAGGGCTGCGGTACCCAATCCCCATTGCTCAGGGTTAATTGGACGCTCTAAGGGCCAATTCCAATTCCTATCTTAACCCTCAAGCTCAACCCTTAATCTTAACTGGCCCTCAAAACCCAAGTGTTGAGGGTTATTTTGTCACTTAGAAATTGGACACCCCTTAAATGCAGATACGTCTTCAGACTGTAGGGGGCAGAATAACGGCAAAACCCGTTGGAAAAATCTGTTGGAAATGACGGGCGATATTTTACGTACACAAACATCGTAGCACAGCGAGAACAAATGGTTTACTGTGAAAGACAAGTGACAAGTAGCTTTTTAAGAAGCTAACTCACCAAGTAGCTTTGTAAGTTGCTATCTAACTAACAAGTAGCTTTGTACGTAGCTAACTAACTAAGCTAACTAAGTAGCTAACTAACCAAGCTTAAAGTAAGCTGTATTAAGACAAAGCTATGTAGTTTTTATGAAAATAAGATTTTTTTTTTTTCAACAGCAAGATTATTTTACATTGTTTGCCAAAACCCCCCCACAAAAGTTAAAATTTTTTCAGTGGACCAATCGGTGGTCTTCAAATCTAGAGGAGGTAGCCATTGTTTTTTAAAGTTAGCCATGTGGATGTAGCTTAAAAATGCTAAGCTAACATAGCACCAAGGCTACATTAGCCGTTGTTTTAGCTTGTTAATGGTAATTAAAGCTTAAAGTAAGCTGTATTAAGACAAAGTTATGTATTTTTTTTCAACAGCAAGATTATTTTACATATTTTGCCAAAGAACAAAACAAAAGTGGTCTTCAAATCTGGAGGGGGTAGCCCTTGTTTTTGAAAGTTAGCCATGTGGATGTAGCATAAATCGCAACGATTCCCGTCATCAATCTTCTGCGATCAGACAAAAACGTAATGTGTCGGAAATGACGGGCGATATTTTACGTACACAAACATCGTAGCAAAGTGAGAACAAATGATTTACTGTGAAACACAAAAGACAAGTAGCATTTTATGAAGCTAACTACCTCTGCTAACTCACCAAGTAGCTTTGTAAGTTGCTATCTAACTAACAAGTAGCTTTGTACGTAGCTAACTAAATAAGCTAACTAAGTAGCTTTCTAAGTAGCTAACTACACCAAAGTGGTCTTCAAATCTGGAGGAGGGTAGCCATTGTTTTTTAACGTTAGCCATGTGGATGTAGTATAAATCGCAGCGATTCCCGTCATCAATCTTCTGCGATCAGACAAAAACGTAATCTGTTGGAAATGACGGGCGATATTTTACGTACACAAATATCGTAGCAAAGCGAGAACAAATGGTTTACTGTGAAACACAAAAGACAAAAGACAGTGACAAGTAGCTTTTTAAGAAGCTAACTACCTCTGCTAACTAAGTAGCTAACTACACAAAAGTGGTCTTCAAATCTGGAGGAGGGTAGCCATTGTTTTTT
The DNA here is from genome assembly GCF_963457635.1 of Microchirus variegatus. Lineage (NCBI taxonomy): Eukaryota > Metazoa > Chordata > Actinopteri > Pleuronectiformes > Soleidae > Microchirus > Microchirus variegatus. The sequence goes on from NC_139805.1 coordinate 36,697,575, forward strand.
AACGTTAGCCATGTGGATGTAGCATAAATCGCAGCGATTCCCGTCATCAATCTTCTGCGATCAGACAAAAACGTAATCTGTCGGAAATGACAGGCGGACATTTTCTAAAACGTTTCCAGCGTTTTTCACGTCCACTCTTGTTCGCGCTCTCACGAAAGCGACGCGGCTTCTATCTCGAGTCTGTCGAACCCGCCGCGCTCGTCGGCGGAATCAATTCCTGCGTTGATTAGAGATGGCAGTTATGTCCATTAGCTCCGCGGGATTTCAAAGCCCCGGACAGATCTGGCCGCAGATTAGCAGCCCCCCGAAACTGACGGCGTCCGGTGCGGTTTACGGACGCAGATTGAAGCCAAACGGCTTCTTGGCACGGGGGGCAAAAAGGAAAAAGAGTCTGGGGAAACAGTAGGACTGGAGGAGCGTCCCCGCTGTCCACGCGCTCCGGAGGCCGCCGCCAGATCTGGCCTTGATCAAAGTCAGGTTACCGCGGAGACGACGACAACTCGCCGGCTGGCGTTTACGCGTCAAAGCGGGCCGCGCTTTCGCCCGGAGACTCATTTAAGGTTCCATGTGATGCTCTGGAGATGTTTGTGTGGGCGAACTTTGACCCTCAAATCACCATAAGTGGATCTCACAGGCATTTTTCTGGTTAAGTGTAGAAATTGCAGCATGTCTGACTTTGTTAAAAATCAAACGTCAGGACGTTTTTTTTTTTTCTTCTGAAATTGTGGAAACCGGAGCGATCCAGATGATTATTGAGGTTATGTTTTCACTGATGTTTGTCTGTCTGTGCAGCATCAGAACTCAAAAATTACATCTTTTATGGCCCGGGACAGAAATTCTTCAATTCTGGCGGCGAACGACTCAAATCCAGATCATCTGGGTTTCTCTTTAAAACAAACAAACGTTAACTCTGTCAGATTTTCTGTGACATTTTTCTTATAAAAATGTCTGTTTTCATGAAACATAGATTTAATATAGTATATATATATATATATATATATATATAACTATGTATAGTTAGATAGCAACTTACAAAGCTACTTGGTTAGGTAGCTACTTACAAAGCTACTTGGTGAGTTAGCTTAGTAAGTTAACTCCTTAAAAAGCTACTTGTTAGTTAGCTTAGTGAGTTAGCTACTTACAAAGCTACTTGTTATTTAGCATAGTTAGCAGTAACATACAAACCTACTTTGTTAGTTAGGTTAGTTAGTTAGCTACTTACAAAGCTACTTGGTGAGTTAGCTTAGTAAGTTAACTCCTTAAAAAGCTACTT